>NW_026870655.1:0-107620 GCF_963576545.1 Limanda limanda | reverse complement strand
ATCGTCCCAAATGTCACTAATCAGCTGGAAATGGGGAGATAAGCCTTTTTTGGAAGCATTGATTAAGATTTCTGACTTTTTCATTACATGTCAGCCCAAGTGTCAGAAAAGCGCTGGAAACAGGGAGATATGCCTTTTTTGGAAGAAATGGTTAAATTCTTGAATTTTTAATCACAGATCATCCCAAATGTCACTAAACAGCTGGAAACGGGGAGATAAGCCTTTTTGGAAGCAATGGTTAACATTTTTACTTTTTCATCACGTGTCAGCCCAAATGTCAGAAAAGCGCTGGAAACGGGGAGATAAGCCTTTTTTGGAAGCATTGATTAAGATTTCTGACTTTTTCATCACATGTCAGCCCAAGTGTCAAAAAAGCGCTGGAAACAGGGAGATATGCCTTTTTTGGAAGAAATGGTTAAATTCTTGAATTTTTCATCACACATCATCCCAAATGTCACTAAACAGCTGGAAACGGGGAGATAAGCCTTTTTTGGAAGCATTGATTAAGATTTCTGACTTTTTCATCACATGTCAGCCCAAGTGTCAGAAAAGCGCTGGAAACAGGGAGATATGCCTTTTTTGGAAGAAATGGTTAAATTCTTGAATTTTTCATCACACATCATCCCAAATGTCACTAAACAGCTGGAAACGGGGAGATAAGCCTTTTTTGGAAGCATTGATTAAGATTTCTGACTTTTTCATCACATGTCAGCCCAAGTGTCAGAAAAGCGCTGGAAACAGGGAGATATGCCTTTTTTGGAAGAAATGGTTAAATTCTTGAATTTTTCATCACACATCATCCCAAATGTCACTAAACAGCTGGAAACGGGGAGATAAGCCTTTTTTGGAAGCATTGATTAAGATTTCTGACTTTTTCATCACATGTCAGCCCAAGTGTCAGAAAAGCGCTGGAAACAGGGAGATATGCCTTTTTTGGAAGAAATGGTTAAATTCTTGAATTTTTCATCACACATCGTCCCAAATGTCACTAATCAGCTGGAAATGGGGAGATAAGCCTTTTTTGGAAGCATTGATTAAGATTTCTGACTTTTTCATCACATGTCAGCCCAAGTGTCAGAAAAGCGCTGGAAACAGGGAGATATGCCTTTTTTGGAAGAAATGGTTAAATTCTTGAATTTTTCATCACACATCATCCCAAATGTCACTAAACAGCTGGAAACGGGGAGATAAGCCTTTTTTGGAAGCAATGGTTAAACATTTTGACTTTTTCATCACATGTCAGCCCAAGTGTCAGAAAAGCGCTGGAAACAGGGAGATAAGCCTTTTTTGGAAGAAATGGTTCAATTCTTGAATTTTTCATCACACATCATCCCAAATGTCACTAAACAGCTGGAAACGGGGAGATAAGCCTTTTTTGGAAGCATTGATTAAGATTTCTGACTTTTTCATCACATGTCAGCCCAAGTGTCAGAAAAGCGCTGGAAACAGGGAGATATGCCTTTTTTTGGAAGAAATGGTTAAATTCTTGAATTTTTCATCACACATCATCCCAAATGTCACTAAACAGCTGGAAACGGGGAGATAAGCCTTTTTTGGAAGCATTGATTAAGATTTCTGACTTTTTCATCACATGTCAGCCCAAGTGTCAGAAAAGCGCTGGAAATAGGGAGATATGCCTTTTTTGGAAGAAATGGTTCAATTCTTGAATTTTTCATCACACATCATCCCAAATGTCACTAAACAGCTGGAAACGGGGAGATAGGCCTTTTTTGGAAGCATTGATTAAGATTTCTGACTTTTTCATCACATGTCAGCCCAAGTGTCAGAAAAGCGCTGGAAACAGGGAGATATGCCTTTTTTGGAAGAAATGGTTCAATTCTTGAATTTTTCATCACACATCATCCCAAATGGCACTAAACAGCTGGAAACGGGGAGATAAGCCTTTTTTGGAAGCAATGGTTAACATTTTGACTTTTTCATCACATGTCAGCCCAAGTGTCAGAAAAGCGCTGGAAACAGGGAGATAAGCCTTTTTTGGAAGAAATGGTTAAATTCTTGAATTTTTCATCACACATCATCCCAAATGTCACTAAACAGCTGGAAACGGGGAGATAAGCCTTTTTTGGAAGCATTGATTAAGATTTCTGACTTTTTCATCACATGTCAGCCCAAGTGTCAGAAAAGCGCTGGAAACAGGGAGATATACCTTTTTTGGAAGAAATGGTTAAATTCTTTAATTTTTCATCACACATCATCCCAAATGTCACTAAACAGCTGGAAACGGGGAGATAAGCCTTTTTTGGAAGCAATGGTTAACATTTTGACTTTTTCATCACATGTCAGCCCAAGTGTCAGAAAAGCGCTGGAAACAGGGAGATAAGCCTTTTTTGGAAGAAATGGTTAAATTCTTGAATTTTTCATCACACATCATCCCAAATGTCACTAAACAGCTGGAAACGGGGAGATAAGCCTTTTTTGGAAGCATTGATTAAGATTTCTGACTTTTTCATCACATGTCAGCCCAAGTGTCAGAAAAGCGCTGGAAACAGGGAGATATGCCTTTTTTGGAAGAAATGGTTAAATTCTTGAATTTTTCATCACACATCGTCCCAAATGTCACTAATCAGCTGGAAATGGGGAGATAAGCCTTTTTTGGAAGCATTGATTAAGATTTCTGACTTTTTCATCACATGTCAGCCCAAGTGTCAGAAAAGCGCTGGAAACAGGGAGATATGCCTTTTTTGGAAGAAATGGTTAAATTCTTGAATTTTTCATCACACATCATCCCAAATGTCACTAAACAGCTGGAAACTGAGAGATAAGCCTTTTTTGGAAGCATTGATTAAGATTTCTGACTTTTTCATCACATGTCAGCCCAAGTGTCAGAAAAGCGCTGGAAACAGGGAGATATGCCTTTTTTGGAAGAAATGGTTAAATTCTTGAATTTTTCATCACACATCGTCCCAAATGTCACTAATCAGCTGGAAATCGGGAGATAAGCCTTTTTTGGAAGCATTGATTAAGATTTCTGACTTTTTCATCACATGTCAGCCCAAGTGTCAGAAAAGCGCTGGAAACAGGGAGATATGCCTTTTTTGGAAGAAATGGTTAAATTCTTGAATTTTTCATCCCACATCATCCCAAATGTCACTTAACAGCTGGAAACGGGGAGATAAGCCTTTTTTGGAAGCATTGATTAATTTTTCTGACTTTTTCATCACATGTCAGCCCAAGTGTCAGAAAAGCGCTGGAAACAGGGAGATATGCCTTTTTTGGAAGAAATGGTTCAATTCTTGAATTTTTCATCACACATCATCCCAAATGGCACTAAACAGCTGGAAACGGGGAGATAAGCTTTTTTTGGAAGCATTGATTAAGATTTCTGACTTTTTCATCACATGTCAGCCCAAGTGTCAGAAAAAGCGCTGGAAACAGGGAGATATGCCTTTTTTGGAAGAAATGGTTAAATTCTTGAATTTTTAATCACAGATCATCCCAAATGTCACTAAACAGCTGGAAACGGGGAGATAAGCCTTTTTTGGAAGCAATGGTTAACATTTTGACTTTTTCATCACATGTCAGCCCAAGTGTCAGAAAAGCGCTGTAAACAGGGAGATAAGCCTTTTTTGGAAGAAATGGTTAAATTCTTGAATTTTTCATCACACATCATCCCAAATGTCACTAAACAGCTGGAAACGGGGAGATAAGCTTTTTTTGGAAGCATTGATTAAGATTTCTGACTTTTTCATCACATGTCAGCCCAAGTGTCAAAAAAGCGCTGGAATCAGGGAGATATGCCTTTTTTGGAAGAAATGGTTAAATTCTTGAATTTTTAATCACAGATCATCCCAAATGTCACTAAACAGCTGGAAACGGGGAGATAAGCCTTTTTTGGAAGCAATGGTTAACATTTTGACTTTTTCATCACATGTCAGCCCAAGTGTCAGAAAAGCGCTGGAAACAGGGAGATAAGCCTTTTTTGGAAGAAATGGTTAAATTCTTGAATTTTTCATCACACATCATCCCAAATGTCACTAAACAGCTGGAAACGGGGAGATAAGCCTTTTTTGGGAGCATTGATTAAGATTTCTGACTTTTTCATCACATGTCAGCCCAAGTGTCAGAAAAACGCTGGAAACAGGGAGATATGCCTTTTTTGGAAGAAATGGTTAAATTCTTGAATTTTTCATCACACATCATACCAAATGTCACTAAACAGCTGGAAACGGGGAGATAAGCCTTTTTTGGAAGCATTGATTAAGATTTTTGACTTTTTCATCACATGTCAGCCCAAGTGTCAGAAAAGCGCTGGAAACAGGGAGATATGCCTTTTTTTGGAAGAAATGGTTAAATTCTTGAATTTTTCATCACACATCATCCCAAATGTCACTAAACAGCTGGAAACGGGGAGATAAGCCTTTTTTGGAAGCAGTGATTCAGATTTCTGACTTTTTCATCACATGTCAGCCCAAGTGTCAGAAAAGCGCTGGAAACAGGGAGATATGCCTTTTTTGGAAGAAATGGTTAAATTCTTGAATTTTTCATCACACATCATCCCAAATGTCACTAAACAGCTGGAAACGGGGAGATAAGCCTTTTTTGGAAGCATTGATTAAGATTTCTGACTTTTTCATCACATGTCAGCCCAAGTATCAAAAAAGCGCTGGAAACAGGGAGATATGCCTTTTTTGGAAGAAATGGTTAAATTCTTGAATTTTTCATCACACATCATCCCAAATGTCACTAAACAGCTGGAAACGGGGAGATAAGCCTTTTTTGGAAGCATTGATTAAGATTTCTGACTTTTTCATCACATGTCAGCCCAAGTGTCAGAAAAGCGCTGGAAACAGGGAGATATGCCTTTTTTGGAAGAAATGGTTAAATTCTTGAATTTTTCATCACACATCATCCCAAATGGCACTTAACAGCTGGAAACGGGGAGATAAGCCTTTTTTGGAAGCATTGATTAAGATTTCTGACTTTTTCATCACATGTCAGCTCAAGTGTCAAAAAAGCGCTGGAAACAGGGAGATATGCCTTTTTTGGAAGAAATGGTTAAATTCTTGAATTTTTAATCACAGATCATCCCAAATGTCACTTAACAGCTGGAAACGGGGAGATAAGCCTTTTTTGGAAGCAATGGTTAACATTTTGACTTTTTCATCACATATCAGCTCTAGTGTCAGAAAAGCGCTGGAAACAGGGAGATATGCCTTTTTTTGGAAGAAATGGTTAAATTCTTGAATTTTTCATCACACATCATCCCAAATGTCACTAAACAGCTGGAAACGGGGAGATAAGCCTTTTTTGGAAGCATTGATTAAGATTTCTGACTTTTTCATCACATGTCAGCCCAAGTGTCAAAAAAGCGCTGGAAACAGGGAGATATGCCTTTTTTGGAAGAAATGGTTAAATTCTTGAATTTTTCATCAAACATCATCCAAAATGTCACTAAACAGCTGGAAACGGGGAGATAAGCCTTTTTTGGAAGCAATGGTTAACATTTTGACTTTTTCATCACATATCAGCTCAAGTGTCAGAAAAGCGCTGGAAACAGGGAGATATGCCTTTTTTTGGAAGAAATGGTTAAATTCTTGAATTTTTTATCACACATCATCCCAAATGTCACTAAACAGCTGGAAACGGGGAGATAAGCCTTTTTTGGAAGCATTGATTAAGATTTCTGACTTTTTCATCACATGTCAGCCCAAGTGTCAGAAAAGCGCTGGAAACAGGGAGATATGCCTTTTTTGGAAGAAATGGTTAAATTCTTGAATTTTTCATCACACATCGTCCCAAATGTCACTAATCAGCTGGAAATGGGGAGATAAGCCTTTTTTGGAAGCATTGATTAAGATTTCTGACTTTTTCATCACATGTCAGCCCAAGTGTCAGAAAAGCGCTGGAAACAGGGAGATATGCCTTTTTTGGAAGAAATGGTTAAATTCTTGAATTTTTCATCCCACATCATCCCAAATGTCACTTAACAGCTGGAAACGGGGAGATAAGCCTTTTTTGGAAGCATTGATTAATTTTTCTGACTTTTTCATCACATGTCAGCCCAAGTGTCAGAAAAGCGCTGGAAACAGGGAGATATGCCTTTTTTGGAAGAAATGGTTCAATTCTTGAATTTTTCATCACACATCATCCCAAATGGCACTAAACAGCTGGAAACGGGGAGATAAGCTTTTTTTGGAAGCATTGATTAAGATTTCTGACTTTTTCATCACATGTCAGCCCAAGTGTCAAAAAAGCGCTGGAAACAGGGAGATATGCCTTTTTTGGAAGAAATGGTTAAATTCTTGAATTTTTAATCACAGATCATCCCAAATGTCACTAAACAGCTGGAAACGGGGAGATAAGCCTTTTTTGGAAGCAATGGTTAACATTTTGACTTTTTCATCACATGTCAGCCCAAGTGTCAGAAAAGCGCTGTAAACAGGGAGATAAGCCTTTTTTGGAAGAAATGGTTAAATTCTTGAATTTTTCATCACACATCATCCCAAATGTCACTAAACAGCTGGAAACGGGGAGATAAGCTTTTTTTGGAAGCATTGATTAAGATTTCTGACTTTTTCATCACATGTCAGCCCAAGTGTCAAAAAAGCGCTGGAATCAGGGAGATATGCCTTTTTTGGAAGAAATGGTTAAATTCTTGAATTTTTAATCACAGATCATCCCAAATGTCACTAAACAGCTGGAAACGGGGAGATAAGCCTTTTTTGGAAGCAATGGTTAACATTTTGACTTTTTCATCACATGTCAGCCCAAGTGTCAGAAAAGCGCTGGAAACAGGGAGATAAGCCTTTTTTGGAAGAAATGGTTAAATTCTTGAATTTTTCATCACACATCATCCCAAATGTCACTAAACAGCTGGAAACGGGGAGATAAGCCTTTTTTGGGAGCATTGATTAAGATTTCTGACTTTTTCATCACATGTCAGCCCAAGTGTCAGAAAAACGCTGGAAACAGGGAGATATGCCTTTTTTGGAAGAAATGGTTAAATTCTTGAATTTTTCATCACACATCATACCAAATGTCACTAAACAGCTGGAAACGGGGAGATAAGCCTTTTTTGGAAGCATTGATTAAGATTTTTGACTTTTTCATCACATGTCAGCCCAAGTGTCAGAAAAGCGCTGGAAACAGGGAGATATGCCTTTTTTTGGAAGAAATGGTTAAATTCTTGAATTTTTCATCACACATCATCCCAAATGTCACTAAACAGCTGGAAACGGGGAGATAAGCCTTTTTTGGAAGCAGTGATTCAGATTTCTGACTTTTTCATCACATGTCAGCCCAAGTGTCAGAAAAGCGCTGGAAACAGGGAGATATGCCTTTTTTGGAAGAAATGGTTAAATTCTTGAATTTTTCATCACACATCATCCCAAATGTCACTAAACAGCTGGAAACGGGGAGATAAGCCTTTTTTGGAAGCATTGATTAAGATTTCTGACTTTTTCATCACATGTCAGCCCAAGTGTCAAAAAAGCGCTGGAAACAGGGAGATATGCCTTTTTTGGAAGAAATGGTTAAATTCTTGAATTTTTCATCACACATCATCCCAAATGTCACTAAACAGCTGGAAACGGGGAGATAAGCCTTTTTTGGAAGCATTGATTAAGATTTCTGACTTTTTCATCACATGTCAGCCCAAGTGTCAGAAAAGCGCTGGAAACAGGGAGATATGCCTTTTTTGGAAGAAATGGTTAAATTCTTGAATTTTTCATCACACATCATCCCAAATGGCACTTAACAGCTGGAAACGGGGAGATAAGCCTTTTTTGGAAGCATTGATTAAGATTTCTGACTTTTTCATCACATGTCAGCTCAAGTGTCAAAAAAGCGCTGGAAACAGGGAGATATGCCTTTTTTGGAAGAAATGGTTAAATTCTTGAATTTTTAATCACAGATCATCCCAAATGTCACTTAACAGCTGGAAACGGGGAGATAAGCCTTTTTTGGAAGCAATGGTTAACATTTTGACTTTTTCATCACATATCAGCTCTAGTGTCAGAAAAGCGCTGGAAACAGGGAGATATGCCTTTTTTTGGAAGAAATGGTTAAATTCTTGAATTTTTCATCACACATCATCCCAAATGTCACTAAACAGCTGGAAACGGGGAGATAAGCCTTTTTTGGAAGCATTGATTAAGATTTCTGACTTTTTCATCACATGTCAGCCCAAGTGTCAAAAAAGCGCTGGAAACAGGGAGATATGCCTTTTTTGGAAGAAATGGTTAAATTCTTGAATTTTTCATCACACATCATCCCAAATGTCACTAAACAGCTGGAAACGGGGAGATAAGCCTTTTTTGGAAGCATTGATTAAGATTTCTGACTTTTTCATCACATGTCAGCCCAAGTGTCAAAAAAGCGCTGGAAACAGGGAGATATGCCTTTTTTGGAAGAAATGGTTAAATTCTTGAATTTTTCATCCCACATCATCCCAAATGTCACTTAACAGCTGGAAACGGGGAGATAAGCCTTTTTTGGAAGCATTGATTAATTTTTCTGACTTTTTCATCACATGTCAGCCCAAGTGTCAGAAAAGCGCTGGAAACAGGGAGATATGCCTTTTTTGGAAGAAATGGTTCAATTCTTGAATTTTTCATCACACATCATCCCAAATGGCACTAAACAGCTGGAAACGGGGAGATAAGCTTTTTTTGGAAGCATTGATTAAGATTTCTGACTTTTTCATCACATGTCAGCCCAAGTGTCAAAAAAGCGCTGGAAACAGGGAGATATGCCTTTTTTGGAAGAAATGGTTAAATTCTTGAATTTTTAATCACAGATCATCCCAAATGTCACTAAACAGCTGGAAACGGGGAGATAAGCCTTTTTTGGAAGCAATGGTTAACATTTTGACTTTTTCATCACATGTCAGCCCAAGTGTCAGAAAAGCGCTGTAAACAGGGAGATAAGCCTTTTTTGGAAGAAATGGTTAAATTCTTGAATTTTTCATCACACATCATCCCAAATGTCACTAAACAGCTGGAAACGGGGAGATAAGCTTTTTTTGGAAGCATTGATTAAGATTTCTGACTTTTTCATCACATGTCAGCCCAAGTGTCAAAAAAGCGCTGGAATCAGGGAGATATGCCTTTTTTGGAAGAAATGGTTAAATTCTTGAATTTTTAATCACAGATCATCCCAAATGTCACTAAACAGCTGGAAACGGGGAGATAAGCCTTTTTTGGAAGCAATGGTTAACATTTTGACTTTTTCATCACATGTCAGCCCAAGTGTCAGAAAAGCGCTGGAAACAGGGAGATAAGCCTTTTTTGGAAGAAATGGTTAAATTCTTGAATTTTTCATCACACATCATCCCAAATGTCACTAAACAGCTGGAAACGGGGAGATAAGCCTTTTTTGGGAGCATTGATTAAGATTTCTGACTTTTTCATCACATGTCAGCCCAAGTGTCAGAAAAACGCTGGAAACAGGGAGATATGCCTTTTTTGGAAGAAATGGTTAAATTCTTGAATTTTTCATCACACATCATACCAAATGTCACTAAACAGCTGGAAACGGGGAGATAAGCCTTTTTTGGAAGCATTGATTAAGATTTTTGACTTTTTCATCACATGTCAGCCCAAGTGTCAGAAAAGCGCTGGAAACAGGGAGATATGCCTTTTTTTGGAAGAAATGGTTAAATTCTTGAATTTTTCATCACACATCATCCCAAATGTCACTAAACAGCTGGAAACGGGGAGATAAGCCTTTTTTGGAAGCAGTGATTCAGATTTCTGACTTTTTCATCACATGTCAGCCCAAGTGTCAGAAAAGCGCTGGAAACAGGGAGATATGCCTTTTTTGGAAGAAATGGTTAAATTCTTGAATTTTTCATCACACATCATCCCAAATGTCACTAAACAGCTGGAAACGGGGAGATAAGCCTTTTTTGGAAGCATTGATTAAGATTTCTGACTTTTTCATCACATGTCAGCCCAAGTGTCAAAAAAGCGCTGGAAACAGGGAGATATGCCTTTTTTGGAAGAAATGGTTAAATTCTTGAATTTTTCATCACACATCATCCCAAATGTCACTAAACAGCTGGAAACGGGGAGATAAGCCTTTTTTGGAAGCATTGATTAAGATTTCTGACTTTTTCATCACATGTCAGCCCAAGTGTCAGAAAAGCGCTGGAAACAGGGAGATATGCCTTTTTTGGAAGAAATGGTTAAATTCTTGAATTTTTCATCACACATCATCCCAAATGGCACTTAACAGCTGGAAACGGGGAGATAAGCCTTTTTTGGAAGCATTGATTAAGATTTCTGACTTTTTCATCACATGTCAGCTCAAGTGTCAAAAAAGCGCTGGAAACAGGGAGATATGCCTTTTTTGGAAGAAATGGTTAAATTCTTGAATTTTTAATCACAGATCATCCCAAATGTCACTTAACAGCTGGAAACGGGGAGATAAGCCTTTTTTGGAAGCAATGGTTAACATTTTGACTTTTTCATCACATATCAGCTCTAGTGTCAGAAAAGCGCTGGAAACAGGGAGATATGCCTTTTTTTGGAAGAAATGGTTAAATTCTTGAATTTTTCATCACACATCATCCCAAATGTCACTAAACAGCTGGAAACGGGGAGATAAGCCTTTTTTGGAAGCATTGATTAAGATTTCTGACTTTTTCATCACATGTCAGCCCAAGTGTCAAAAAAGCGCTGGAAACAGGGAGATATGCCTTTTTTGGAAGAAATGGTTAAATTCTTGAATTTTTCATCACACATCATCCCAAATGTCACTAAACAGCTGGAAACGGGGAGATAAGCCTTTTTTGGAAGCATTGATTAAGATTTCTGACTTTTTCATCACATGTCAGCCCAAGTGTCAAAAAAGCGCTGGAAACAGGGAGATATGCCTTTTTTGGAAGAAATGGTTAAATTCTTGAATTTTTCATCACACATCATCCCAAATGGCACTAAACAGCTGGAAACGGGGAGATAAGCCTTTTTTGGAAGCATTGATTAAGATTTCTGACTTTTTCATCACATGTCAGCCCAAGTGTCAAAAAAGCGCTGGAAACAGGGAGATATGCCTTTTTTGGAAGAAATGGTTAAATTCTTGAATTTTTAATCACAGATCATCCCAAATGTCACTAAACAGCTGGAAACGGGGAGATAAGCCTTTTTTGGAAGCAATGGTTAACATTTTGACTTTTTCATCACATGTCAGCCCAAGTGTCAGAAAAGCGCTGGAAAAAGGGGTATAAGCCTTTTTTGGAAGAAATGGTTAAATTCTTGAATTTTTCATCACACATCATCCCAAATGTCACTAAACAGCTGGAAACGGGGAGATAAGCCTTTTTTGGAAGCATTGATTAAGATTTCTGACTTTTTCATCACATGTCAGCCCAAGTGTCAGAAAAGCGCTGGAAACAGGGAGATATGCCTTTTTTGGAAGAAATGGTTAAATTCTTGAATTTTTCATCACACATCATCCCAAATGGCACTTAACAGCTGGAAACGGGGAGATAAGCCTTTTTTGGAAGCATTGATTAAGATTTCTGACTTTTTCATCACATGTCAGCTCAAGTGTCAAAAAAGCGCTGGAAACAGGGAGATATGCCTTTTTTGGAAGAAATGGTTAAATTCTTGAATTTTTAATCACAGATCATCCCAAATGTCACTTAACAGCTGGAAACGGGGAGATAAGCCTTTTTTGGAAGCAATGGTTAACATTTTGACTTTTTCATCACATATCAGCTCTAGTGTCAGAAAAGCGCTGGAAACAGGGAGATATGCCTTTTTTTGGAAGAAATGGTTAATTTCTTGAATTTTTCATCACACATCATCCCAAATGTCACTAAACAGCTGGAAACGGGGAGATAAGCCTTTTTTGGAAGCATTGATTAAGATTTCTGACTTTTTCATCACATGTCAGCCCAAGTGTCAAAAAAGCGCTGGAAACAGGGAGATATGCCTTTTTTGGAAGAAATGGTTAAATTCTTGAATTTTTCATCACACATCATCCCAAATGTCACTAAACAGCTGGAAACGGGGAGATAAGCCTTTTTTGGAAGCATTGATTAAGATTTCTGACTTTTTCATCACATGTCAGCCCAAGTGTCAAAAAAGCGCTGGAAACAGGGAGATATGCCTTTTTTGGAAGAAATGGTTAAATTCTTGAATTTTTCATCACACATCATCCCAAATGGCACTAAACAGCTGGAAACGGGGAGATAAGCCTTTTTTGGAAGCATTGATTAAGATTTCTGACTTTTTCATCACATGTCAGCCCAAGTGTCAAAAAAGCGCTGGAAACAGGGAGATATGCCTTTTTTGGAAGAAATGGTTAAATTCTTGAATTTTTAATCACAGATCATCCCAAATGTCACTAAACAGCTGGAAACGGGGAGATAAGCCTTTTTTGGAAGCAATGGTTAACATTTTGACTTTTTCATCACATGTCAGCCCAAGTGTCAGAAAAGCGCTGGAAAAAGGGGTATAAGCCTTTTTTGGAAGAAATGGTTAAATTCTTGAATTTTTCATCACACATCATCCCAAATGTCACTAAACAGCTGGAAACGGGGAGATAAGCCTTTTTTGGAAGCAATGATTAAGATTTCTGACTTTTTCATCACATGTCAGCCCAAGTGTCAGAAAAGCGCTGGAAACAGGGAGATATGCCTTTTTTGGAAGAAATGGTTAAATTCTTGAATTTTTCATCACACATCATCCCAAATGTCACTAAACAGCTGGAAACGGGGAGATAAGCCTTTTTTGGAAGCAATGGTTAACATTTTGACTTTTTCATCACATATCAGCTCCAGTGTCAGAAAAGCGCTGGAAACAGGGAGATATGCCTTTTTTTGGAAAAAATGATTAAATTCTTGAATTTTTCATCACACATCATCCCAAATGTCACTAAACAGCTGGAAACGGGGAGATAAGCCTTTTTTGGAAGCATTGTTTAAGATTTCTGACTTTTTCATCACATGTCAGCCCAAGTGTCAGAAAAGCGCTGGAAACAGGGAGATATGCCTTTTTTGGAAGAAATGGTTAAATTCTTGAATTTTTCATCACACATCATCCCAAATGTCACTAAACAGCTGGAAACGGGGAGATAAGTCTTTTTTGGAAGCAATGGTTAACATTTTGACTTTTTCATCACATATCAGCTCAAGTGTCAGAAAAGCGCTGGAAACAGGGAGATATGCCTTTTTTTGGAAGAAATGGTTAAATTCTTGAATTTTTCATCACACATCATCCCAAATGTCACTAAACAGCTGGAAACGGGGAGATAAGCCTTTTTTGGAAGCATTGATTAAGATTTCTGACTTTTTCATCACATGTCAGCCCAAGTGTCAGAAAAGCGCTGGAAACAGGGAGATATGCCTTTTTTGGAAGAAATGGTTCAATTCTTGAATTTTTCATCACACATCATCCCAAATGTCACTAAACAGCTGGAAACGGGGAGATAAGCCTTTTTTGGAAGCATTGATTAAGATTTCTGACTTTTTCATCACATGTCAGCCCAAGTGTCAGAAAAGCGCTGGAAACAGGGAGATATGCCTTTTTTGGAAGAAATGGTTCAATTCTTGAATTTTTCATCACACATCATCCCAAATGGCACTAAACAGCTGGAAACGGGGAGATAAGCCTTTTTTGGAAGCAATGGTTAACATTTTGACTTTTTCATCACATGTCAGCCCAAGTGTCAGAAAAGCGCTGGAAACAGGGAGATATGCCGTTTTTTGGAAGAAATGGTTAAATTCTTGAATTTTTCATCACACATCATCCCAAATGTCACTAAACAGCTGGAAACTGAGAGATAAGCCTTTTTTGGAAGCATTGATTAAGATTTCTGACTTTTTCATCACATGTCAGCCCAAGTGTCAGAAAAGCGCTGGAAACAGGGAGATATGCCTTTTTTGGAAGAAATGGTTAAATTCTTGAATTTTTCATCACACATCGTCTCAAATGTCACTAATCAGCTGGAAATGGGGAGATAAGCCTTTTTTGGAAGCAATGGTTAACATTTTGACTTTTTCATCACATATCAGCTCAAGTGTCAGAAAAGCGCTGGAAACAGGGAGATATGCCTTTTTTTGGAAGAAATGGTTAAATTCTTGAATTTTTCATCACACATCATCCCAAATGTCACTAAACAGCTGGAAACGGGGAGATAAGCCTTTTTTGGAAGCATTGATTAAGATTTCTGACTTTTTCATCACATGTCAGCCCAAGTGTCAGAAAAGCGCTGGAAACAGGGAGATATGCCTTTTTTGGAAGAAATGGTTCAATTCTTGAATTTTTCATCACACATCATCCCAAATGGCACTAAACAGCTGGAAACGGGGAGATAAGCCTTTTTTGGAAGCATTGATTAAGATTTCTGACTTTTTCATCACATGTCAGCCCAAGTGTCAGAAAAGCGCTGGAAACAGGGAGATATGCCTTTTTTGGAAGAAATGGTTCAATTCTTGAATTTTTCATCACACATCATCCCAAATGGCACTAAACAGCTGGAAACGGGGAGATAAGCCTTTTTTGGAAGCAATGGTTAACATTTTGACTTTTTCATCACATGTCAGCCCAAGTGTCAGAAAAGCGCTGGAAACAGGGAGATATGCCTTTTTTTGGAAGAAATGGTTAAATTCTTGAATTTTTCATCACACATCATCCCAAATGTCACTAAACAGCTGGAAACTGAGAGATAAGCCTTTTTTGGAAGCATTGATTAAGATTTCTGACTTTTTCATCACATGTCAGCCCAAGTGTCAGAAAAGCGCTGGAAACAGGGAGATATGCCTTTTTTGGAAGAAATGGTTAAATTCTTGAATTTTTCATCACACATCGTCTCAAATGTCACTAATCAGCTGGAAATGGGGAGATAAGCCTTTTTTGGAAGCAATGGTTAACATTTTGACTTTTTCATCACATATCAGCTCAAGTGTCAGAAAAGCGCTGGAAACAGGGAGATATGCCTTTTTTTGGAAGAAATGGTTAAATTCTTGAATTTTTCATCACACATCATCCCAAATGTCACTAAACAGCTGGAAACGGGGAGATAAGCCTTTTTTGGAAGCATTGATTAAGATTTCTGACTTTTTCATCACATGTCAGCCCAAGTGTCAGAAAAGCGCTGGAAACAGGGAGATATGCCTTTTTTGGAAGAAATGGTTCAATTCTTGAATTTTTCATCACACATCATCCCAAATGGCACTAAACAGCTGGAAACGGGGAGATAAGCCTTTTTTGGAAGCATTGATTAAGATTTCTGACTTTTTCATCACATGTCAGCCCAAGTGTCAAAAAAGCGCTGGAAACAGGGAGATATGCCTTTTTTGGAAGAAATGGTTAAATTCTTGAATTTTTAATCACAGATCATCCCAAATGTCACTAAACAGCTGGAAAAGGGGAGATAAGCCTTTTTTGGAAGCAATGGTTAATATTTTGACTTTTCATCACATGTCAGCCCAAGTGTCAGAAAAGCGCTGGAAACAGGGAGATAAGCCTTTTTTGGAAGAAATGGTTAAATTCTTGAATTTTTCATCACACATCATCCCAAATGTCACTAAACAGCTGGAAACGGGGAGATAAGCCTTTTTTGGAAGCATTGATTAAGATTTCTGACTTTTTCATCACATGTCAGCCCAAGTGTCAGAAAAGCGCTGGAAACAGGGAGATATGCCTTTTTTGGAAGAAATGGTTAAATTCTTGAATATTTCATCACACATCATCCCAAATGTCACTAAACAGCTGGAAACGGGGAGATTAGCCTTTTTTGGAAGCAATGGTTAAACATTTTGACTTTTTCATCACATGTCAGCCCAAGTGTCAGAAAAGCGCTAGAAACAGGGAGATATGCCTTTTTTGGAAGAAATGGTTCAATTCTTGAATTTTTCATCGCACATCATCCCAAATGGCACTAAACAGCTGGAAACGGGGAGATAAGCCTTTTTTGGAAGCATTGATTAAGATTTCTGACTTTTTCATCACATGTCAGCCCAAGTGTCAAAAAAGCGCTGGAAACAGGGAGGTATGCCTTTTTTGGAAGAAATGGTTAAATTCTTGAATTTTTAATCACAGATCATCCCAAATGTCACTAAACAGCTGGAAACGGGGAGATAAGCCTTTTTTGGAAGCAATGGTTAACATTTTGACTTTTTCATCACATGTCAGCCCAAGTGTCAGAAAAGCGCTGGAAACAGGGAGATAAGCCTTTTTTGGAAGAAATGGTTAAATTCTTGAATTTTTCATCACACATCATCCCAAATGTCACTAAACAGCTGGAAACGGGGAGATAAGCCTTTTTTGGAAGCATTGATTAAGATTTCTGACTTTTTCATCACATGTCAGCCCAAGTGTCAGAAAAGCGCTGGAAACAGGGAGATATGCCTTTTTTGGAAGAAATGGTTCAATTCTTGAATTTTTCATCACACATCATCCCAAATGTCACTAAACAGCTGGAAACGGGGAGATAAGCCTTTTTTGGAAGCATTGATTAAGATTTCTGACTTTTTCATCACATGTCAGCCCAAGTGTCAGAAAAGCGCTGGAAACAGGGAGATATGCCTTTTTTGGAAGAAATGGTTAAATTCTTGAATTTTTCATCACACATCATCCCAAATGTCACTAAACAGCTGGAAACGGGGAGATAAGCCTTTTTTGGAAGCAATGGTTAAACATTTTGACTTTTTCATCACATGTCAGCCCAAGTGTCAGAAAAGCGCTAGAAACAGGGAGATATGCCTTTTTTGGAAGAAATGGTTCAATTCTTGAATTTTTCATCGCACATCATCCCAAATGGCCCTAAACAGCTGGAAACGGGGAGATAAGCCTTTTTTGGAAGCAATGGTTAAACATTTTTACTTTTTCATCACATGTCAGCCCAAGTGTCAGAAAAGCGCTGGAAACAGGGAGATATGCCTTTTTTGGAAGAAATGGTTCAATTCTTGAATTTTTCATCGCACATCATCCCAAATGGCACTAAACAGCTGGAAACGGGGAGATAAGCCTTTTTTGGAAGCATTGATTAAGATTTCTGACTTTTTCATCACATGTCAGCCCAAGTGTCAAAAAAGCGCTGGAAACAGGGAGGTATGCCTTTTTTGGAAGAAATGGTTAAATTCTTGAATTTTAATCACAGATCATCCCAAATGTCACTAAACAGCTGGAAACGGGGAGATAAGCCTTTTTTGGAAGCAATGGTTAAACATTTTGACTTTTTCATCACATGTCAGCCCAAGTGTCAGAAAAGCGCTGGAAACAGGGAGATATGCCTTTTTTGGAAGAAATGGTTAAATTCTTGAATTTTTCATCACACATCATCCCAAATGTCACTAAACAGCTGGAAACGGGGAGATAAGCCTTTTTTGGAAGCATTGATTAAAATTTCTGACTTTTTCATCACATGTCAGCCCAAGTGTCAGAAAAGCGCTGGAAACAGGGAGATATGCCTTTTTTGGAAGAAATGGTTAAATTCTTGAATTTTTCATCACACATCATCCCAAATGTCACTAAACAGCTGGAAACGGGGAGATAAGCCTTTTTTGGAAGCATTGATTAAGATTTCTGACTTTTTCATCACATGTCAGCCCAAGTGTCAGAAAAGCGCTGGAAACAGGGAGATATGCCTTTTTTTAGAAGAAATGGTTAAATTCTTGAATTTTTCATCACACATCATCCCAAATGTCACTAAACAGCTGGAAACTGAGAGATAAGCCTTTTTTGGAAGCATTGATTAAGATTTCTGACTTTTTCATCACATGTCAGCCCAAGTGTCAGAAAAGCGCTGGAAACAGGGAGATATGCCTTTTTTGGAAGAAATGGTTAAATTCTTGAATTTTTCATCACACATCGTCCCAAATGTCACTAATCAGCTGGAAATGGGGAGATAAGCCTTTTTTGGAATCATTGATTAAGATTTCTGACTTTTTCATCACATGTCAGCCCAAGTGTCAGAAAAGCGCTGGAAACAGGGAGATATGCCTTTTTTGGAAGAAATGGTTAAATTCTTGAATTTTTCATCCCACATCATCCCAAATGTCACTTAACAGCTGGAAACGGGGAGATAAGCCTTTTTTGGAAGCATTGATTAATTTTTCTGACTTTTTCATCACATGTCAGCCCAAGTGTCAGAAAAGCGCTGGAAACAGGGAGATATGCCTTTTTTGGAAGAAATGGTTCAATTCTTGAATTTTTCATCACACATCATCCCAAATGGCACTAAACAGCTGGAAACGGGGAGATAAGCTTTTTTTGGAAGCATTGATTAAGATTTCTGACTTTTTCATCACATGTCAGCCCAAGTGTCAAAAAAGCGCTGGAAACAGGGAGATATGCCTTTTTTGGAAGAAATGGTTAAATTCTTGAATTTTTAATCACAGATCATCCCAAATGTCACTAAACAGCTGGAAACGGGGAGATAAGCCTTTTTTGGAAGCAATGGTTAACATTTTGACTTTTTCATCACATGTCAGCCCAAGTGTCAGAAAAGCGCTGTAAACAGGGAGATAAGCCTTTTTTGGAAGAAATGGTTAAATTCTTGAATTTTTCATCACACATCATCCCAAATGTCACTAAACAGCTGGAAACGGGGAGATAAGCTTTTTTTGGAAGCATTGATTAAGATTTCTGACTTTTTCATCACATGTCAGCCCAAGTGTCAAAAAAGCGCTGGAATCAGGGAGATATGCCTTTTTTGGAAGAAATGGTTAAATTCTTGAATTTTTAATCACAGATCATCCCAAATGTCACTAAACAGCTGGAAACGGGGAGATAAGCCTTTTTTGGAAGCAATGGTTAACATTTTGACTTTTTCATCACATATCAGCTCCAGTGTCAGAAAAGCGCTGGAAACAGGGAGATATGCCTTTTTTTTGAAAAAATGGTTAAATTCTTGAATTTGTCATCACACATCATCCCAAATGTCACTAAACAGCTGGAAACGGAGAGATAAGCCTTTTTTGGAAGCATTGATTAAGATTACTGACTTTTTCATCACATATCAGCCCAAGTGTCAGAAAAGCGCTGGAAACAGGGAGATATGCCTTTTTTGGAAGAAATGGTTAAATTCTTGAATTTTTCATCACACATCATCCCAAATGTCACTAAACAGCTGGAAACGGGGAGATAAGCCTTTTTTGGAAGCAATGGTTAACATTTTGACTTTTTCATCACATATCAGCTCCAGTGTCAGAAAAGCGCTGGAAACAGGGAGATATGCCTTTTTTTGGAAAAGATTGTTAAATTCTTGAATTTTTCATCACACATCATCCCAAATGTCACTAAACAGCTGGAAACGGGGAGATAAGCCTTTTTTGGAAGCAATGGTTAACATTTTGACTTTTTCATCACATGTCAGCCCAAGTGTCAGAAAAGCGCTGGAAACAGGGAGATAAGCCTTTTTTGGAAGAAATGGTTAAATTCTTGAATTTTTCATCACACATCATCCCAAATGTCACTAAACAGCTGGAAACGGGGAGATAAGCCTTTTTTGGGAGCATTGATTAAGATTTCTGACTTTTTCATCACATGTCAGCCCAAGTGTCAGAAAAGCGCTGGAAACAGGGAGATAAGCCTTTTTTGGAAGAAATGGTTAAATTCTTGAATTTTTCATCACACATCATCCCAAATGTCACTAAACAGCTGGAAACGGGGAGATAAGCCTTTTTTGGAAGCATTGATTAAGATTTCTGACTTTTTCATCACATGTCAGCCCAAGTGTTAGAAAAGCGCTGGAAACAGGGAGATATGCCTTTTTTGGAAGAAATGGTTCAATTCTTGAATTTTTCATCACACATCATCCCAAATGGCACTAAACAGCTGGAAACGGGGAGATAAGCCTTTTTTGGAAGCATTGATTAAGATTTCTGACTTTTTCATCACATGTCAGCCCAAGTGTCAAAAAAGCGCTGGAAACAGGGAGATATGCCTTGTTTGGAAGAAATGGTTAAATTCTTGAA
Organism: Limanda limanda; assembly: GCF_963576545.1. NCBI lineage: Eukaryota > Metazoa > Chordata > Actinopteri > Pleuronectiformes > Pleuronectidae > Limanda > Limanda limanda. Next base: position 87,732 of record NW_026870655.1, on the reverse strand, counting down.
TTTTTAATCACAGATCATCCCAAATGTCACTAAACAGCTGGAAAAGGGGAGATAAGCCTTTTTTGGAAGCAATGGTTAATATTTTGACTTTTCATCACATGTCAGCCCAAGTGTCAGAAAAGCGCTGGAAACAGGGAGATAAGCCTTTTTTGGAAGAAATGGTTAAATTCTTGAATTTTTCATCACACATCATCCCAAATGTCACTAAACAGCTGGAAACGGGGAGATAAGCCTTTTTTGGAAGCATTGATTAAGATTTCTGACTTTTTCATCACATGTCAGCCCAAGTGTCAGAAAAGCGCTGGAAACAGGGAGATATGCCTTTTTTGGAAGAAATGGTTAAATTCTTGAATTTTTCATCACACATCATCCCAAATGTCACTAAACAGCTGGAAACGGGGAGATAAGCCTTTTTTGGAAGCAATGGTTAAACATTTTGACTTTTTCATCACATGTCAGCCCAAGTGTCAGAAAAGCGCTAGAAACAGGGAGATATGCCTTTTTTGGAAGAAATGGTTCAATTCTTGAATTTTTCATCGCACATCATCCCAAATGGCCCTAAACAGCTGGAAACGGGGAGATAAGCCTTTTTTGGAAGCAATGGTTAACATTTTGACTTTTTCATCACATGTCAGCCCAAGTGTCAGAAAAGCGCTGGAAACAGGGAGATAAGCCTTTTTTGGAAGAAATGGTTAAATTCTTGAATTTTTCATCACACATCATCCCAAATGTCACTAAACAGCTGGAAACGGGGAGATAAGCCTTTTTTGGAAGCATTGATTAAGATTTCTGACTTTTTCATCACATGTCAGCCCAAGTGTCAGAAAAGCGCTGGAAACAGGGAGATATGCCTTTTTGGGAAGAAATGGTTAAATTCTTGAATTTTTCATCACACATCATCCCAAATGTCACTAAACAGCTGGAAACGGGGAGATAAGCCTTTTTTGGAAGCATTGATTAAGATTTCTGACTTTTTCATCACATGTCAGCCCAAGTGTCAGAAAAGCGCTGGAAACAGGGAGATATGCCTTTTTTTGGAAGAAATGGTTAAATTCTTGAATTTTTCATCACACATCATCCCAAATGTCACTAAACAGCTGGAAACTGAGAGATAAGCCTTTTTTGGAAGCATTGATTAAGATTTTTGACTTTTTCATCACATGTCAGCCCAAGTGTCAGAAAAGCGCTGGAAACAGGGAGATATGCCTTTTTTGGAAGAAATGGTTAAATTCTTGAATTTTTCATCACACATCGTCCCAAATGTCACTAATCAGCTGGAAATGGGGAGATAAGCCTTTTTTGGAAGCATTGATTAAGATTTCTGACTTTTTCTTCACATGTCAGCCCAAGTGTCAGAAAAGCGCTGGAAACAGGGAGATATGCCTTTTTTGGAAGAAATGGTTAAATTCTTGAATTTTTCATCACACATCATCCCAAATGTCACTAAACAGCTGGAAACGGGGAGATAAGCCTTTTTTGGAAGCAATGGTTAAACATTTTGACTTTTTCATCACATGTCAGCCCAAGTGTCAGAAAAGCGCTGGAAACAGGGAGATATGCCTTTTTTGGAAGAAATGGTTAAATTCTTGAATTTTTCATCACACATCATCCCAAATGTCACTAAACAGCTGGAAACGGGGAGATAAGCCTTTTTTGGAAGCATTGATTAAAATTTCTGACTTTTTCATCACATGTCAGCCCAAGTGTCAGAAAAGCGCTGGAAACAGGGAGATATGCCTTTTTTGGAAGAAATGGTTAAATTCTTGAATTTTTCATCACACATCATCCCAAATGTCACTAAACAGCTGGAAACGGGGAGATAAGCCTTTTTTGGAAGCATTGATTAAGATTTCTGACTTTTTCATCACATGTCAGCCCAAGTGTCAGAAAAGCGCTGGAAACAGGGAGATATGCCTTTTTTTGGAAGAAATGGTTAAATTCTTGAATTTTTCATCACACATCGTCCCAAATGTCACTAATCAGCTGGAAATGGGGAGATAAGCCTTTTTTGGAATCATTGATTAAGATTTCTGACTTTTTCATCACATGTCAGCCCAAGTGTCAGAAAAGCGCTGGAAACAGGGAGATATGCCTTTTTTGGAAGAAATGGTTAAATTCTTGAATTTTTCATCCCACATCATCCCAAATGTCACTTAACAGCTGGAAACGGGGAGATAAGCCTTTTTTGGAAGCATTGATTAATTTTTCTGACTTTTTCATCACATGTCAGCCCAAGTGTCAGAAAAGCGCTGGAAACAGGGAGATATGCCTTTTTTGGAAGAAATGGTTCAATTCTTGAATTTTTCATCACACATCATCCCAAATGGCACTAAACAGCTGGAAACGGGGAGATAAGCTTTTTTTGGAAGCATTGATTAAGATTTCTGACTTTTTCATCACATGTCAGCCCAAGTGTCAAAAAAGCGCTGGAAACAGGGAGATATGCCTTTTTTGGAAGAAATGGTTAAATTCTTGAATTTTTAATCACAGATCATCCCAAATGTCACTAAACAGCTGGAAACGGGGAGATAAGCCTTTTTTGGAAGCAATGGTTAACATTTTGACTTTTTCATCACATGTCAGCCCAAGTGTCAGAAAAGCGCTGGAAAAAGGGGTATAAGCCTTTTTTGGAAGAAATGGTTAAATTCTTGAATTTTTCATCACACATCATCCCAAATGTCACTAAACAGCTGGAAACGGGGAGATAAGCCTTTTTTGGAAGCATTGATTAAGATTTCTGACTTTTTCATCACATGTCAGCCCAAGTGTCAGAAAAGCGCTGGAAACAGGGAGATATGCCTTTTTTGGAAGAAATGGTTAAATTCTTGAATTTTTCATCACACATCATCCCAAATGGCACTTAACAGCTGGAAACGGGGAGATAAGCCTTTTTTGGAAGCATTGATTAAGATTTCTGACTTTTTCATCACATGTCAGCTCAAGTGTCAAAAAAGCGCTGGAAACAGGGAGATATGCCTTTTTTGGAAGAAATGGTTAAATTCTTGAATTTTTAATCACAGATCATCCCAAATGTCACTTAACAGCTGGAAACGGGGAGATAAGCCTTTTTTGGAAGCAATGGTTAACATTTTGACTTTTTCATCACATATCAGCTCTAGTGTCAGAAAAGCGCTGGAAACAGGGAGATATGCCTTTTTTTGGAAGAAATGGTTAATTTCTTGAATTTTTCATCACACATCATCCCAAATGTCACTAAACAGCTGGAAACGGGGAGATAAGCCTTTTTTGGAAGCATTGATTAAGATTTCTGACTTTTTCATCACATGTCAGCCCAAGTGTCAAAAAAGCGCTGGAAACAGGGAGATATGCCTTTTTTGGAAGAAATGGTTAAATTCTTGAATTTTTCATCACACATCATCCCAAATGTCACTAAACAGCTGGAAACGGGGAGATAAGCCTTTTTTGGAAGCATTGATTAAGATTTCTGACTTTTTCATCACATGTCAGCCCAAGTGTCAAAAAAGCGCTGGAAACAGGGAGATATGCCTTTTTTGGAAGAAATGGTTAAATTCTTGAATTTTTCATCACACATCATCCCAAATGGCACTAAACAGCTGGAAACGGGGAGATAAGCCTTTTTTGGAAGCATTGATTAAGATTTCTGACTTTTTCATCACATGTCAGCCCAAGTGTCAAAAAAGCGCTGGAAACAGGGAGATATGCCTTTTTTGGAAGAAATGGTTAAATTCTTGAATTTTTAATCACAGATCATCCCAAATGTCACTAAACAGCTGGAAACGGGGAGATAAGCCTTTTTTGGAAGCAATGGTTAACATTTTGACTTTTTCATCACATGTCAGCCCAAGTGTCAGAAAAGCGCTGGAAAAAGGGGTATAAGCCTTTTTTGGAAGAAATGGTTAAATTCTTGAATTTTTCATCACACATCATCCCAAATGTCACTAAACAGCTGGAAACGGGGAGATAAGCCTTTTTTGGAAGCAATGATTAAGATTTCTGACTTTTTCATCACATGTCAGCCCAAGTGTCAGAAAAGCGCTGGAAACAGGGAGATATGCCTTTTTTGGAAGAAATGGTTAAATTCTTGAATTTTTCATCACACATCATCCCAAATGTCACTAAACAGCTGGAAACGGGGAGATAAGCCTTTTTTGGAAGCAATGGTTAACATTTTGACTTTTTCATCACATATCAGCTCCAGTGTCAGAAAAGCGCTGGAAACAGGGAGATATGCCTTTTTTTGGAAAAAATGATTAAATTCTTGAATTTTTCATCACACATCATCCCAAATGTCACTAAACAGCTGGAAACGGGGAGATAAGCCTTTTTTGGAAGCATTGTTTAAGATTTCTGACTTTTTCATCACATGTCAGCCCAAGTGTCAGAAAAGCGCTGGAAACAGGGAGATATGCCTTTTTTGGAAGAAATGGTTAAATTCTTGAATTTTTCATCACACATCATCCCAAATGTCACTAAACAGCTGGAAACGGGGAGATAAGTCTTTTTTGGAAGCAATGGTTAACATTTTGACTTTTTCATCACATATCAGCTCAAGTGTCAGAAAAGCGCTGGAAACAGGGAGATATGCCTTTTTTTGGAAGAAATGGTTAAATTCTTGAATTTTTCATCACACATCATCCCAAATGTCACTAAACAGCTGGAAACGGGGAGATAAGCCTTTTTTGGAAGCATTGATTAAGATTTCTGACTTTTTCATCACATGTCAGCCCAAGTGTCAGAAAAGCGCTGGAAACAGGGAGATATGCCTTTTTTGGAAGAAATGGTTCAATTCTTGAATTTTTCATCACACATCATCCCAAATGTCACTAAACAGCTGGAAACGGGGAGATAAGCCTTTTTTGGAAGCATTGATTAAGATTTCTGACTTTTTCATCACATGTCAGCCCAAGTGTCAGAAAAGCGCTGGAAACAGGGAGATATGCCTTTTTTGGAAGAAATGGTTCAATTCTTGAATTTTTCATCACACATCATCCCAAATGGCACTAAACAGCTGGAAACGGGGAGATAAGCCTTTTTTGGAAGCAATGGTTAACATTTTGACTTTTTCATCACATGTCAGCCCAAGTGTCAGAAAAGCGCTGGAAACAGGGAGATATGCCTTTTTTTGGAAGAAATGGTTAAATTCTTGAATTTTTCATCACACATCATCCCAAATGTCACTAAACAGCTGGAAACTGAGAGATAAGCCTTTTTTGGAAGCATTGATTAAGATTTCTGACTTTTTCATCACATGTCAGCCCAAGTGTCAGAAAAGCGCTGGAAACAGGGAGATATGCCTTTTTTGGAAGAAATGGTTAAATTCTTGAATTTTTCATCACACATCGTCTCAAATGTCACTAATCAGCTGGAAATGGGGAGATAAGCCTTTTTTGGAAGCAATGGTTAACATTTTGACTTTTTCATCACATATCAGCTCAAGTGTCAGAAAAGCGCTGGAAACAGGGAGATATGCCTTTTTTTGGAAGAAATGGTTAAATTCTTGAATTTTTCATCACACATCATCCCAAATGTCACTAAACAGCTGGAAACGGGGAGATAAGCCTTTTTTGGAAGCATTGATTAAGATTTCTGACTTTTTCATCACATGTCAGCCCAAGTGTCAGAAAAGCGCTGGAAACAGGGAGATATGCCTTTTTTGGAAGAAATGGTTCAATTCTTGAATTTTTCATCACACATCATCCCAAATGGCACTAAACAGCTGGAAACGGGGAGATAAGCCTTTTTTGGAAGCATTGATTAAGATTTCTGACTTTTTCATCACATGTCAGCCCAAGTGTCAAAAAAGCGCTGGAAACAGGGAGATATGCCTTTTTTGGAAGAAATGGTTAAATTCTTGAATTTTTAATCACAGATCATCCCAAATGTCACTAAACAGCTGGAAAAGGGGAGATAAGCCTTTTTTGGAAGCAATGGTTAATATTTTGACTTTTCATCACATGTCAGCCCAAGTGTCAGAAAAGCGCTGGAAACAGGGAGATAAGCCTTTTTTGGAAGAAATGGTTAAATTCTTGAATTTTTCATCACACATCATCCCAAATGTCACTAAACAGCTGGAAACGGGGAGATAAGCCTTTTTTGGAAGCATTGATTAAGATTTCTGACTTTTTCATCACATGTCAGCCCAAGTGTCAGAAAAGCGCTGGAAACAGGGAGATATGCCTTTTTTGGAAGAAATGGTTAAATTCTTGAATATTTCATCACACATCATCCCAAATGTCACTAAACAGCTGGAAACGGGGAGATTAGCCTTTTTTGGAAGCAATGGTTAAACATTTTGACTTTTTCATCACATGTCAGCCCAAGTGTCAGAAAAGCGCTAGAAACAGGGAGATATGCCTTTTTTGGAAGAAATGGTTCAATTCTTGAATTTTTCATCGCACATCATCCCAAATGGCACTAAACAGCTGGAAACGGGGAGATAAGCCTTTTTTGGAAGCATTGATTAAGATTTCTGACTTTTTCATCACATGTCAGCCCAAGTGTCAAAAAAGCGCTGGAAACAGGGAGGTATGCCTTTTTTGGAAGAAATGGTTAAATTCTTGAATTTTTAATCACAGATCATCCCAAATGTCACTAAACAGCTGGAAACGGGGAGATAAGCCTTTTTTGGAAGCAATGGTTAACATTTTGACTTTTTCATCACATGTCAGCCCAAGTGTCAGAAAAGCGCTGGAAACAGGGAGATAAGCCTTTTTTGGAAGAAATGGTTAAATTCTTGAATTTTTCATCACACATCATCCCAAATGTCACTAAACAGCTGGAAACGGGGAGATAAGCCTTTTTTGGAAGCATTGATTAAGATTTCTGACTTTTTCATCACATGTCAGCCCAAGTGTCAGAAAAGCGCTGGAAACAGGGAGATATGCCTTTTTTGGAAGAAATGGTTCAATTCTTGAATTTTTCATCACACATCATCCCAAATGTCACTAAACAGCTGGAAACGGGGAGATAAGCCTTTTTTGGAAGCATTGATTAAGATTTCTGACTTTTTCATCACATGTCAGCCCAAGTGTCAGAAAAGCGCTGGAAACAGGGAGATATGCCTTTTTTGGAAGAAATGGTTAAATTCTTGAATTTTTCATCACACATCATCCCAAATGTCACTAAACAGCTGGAAACGGGGAGATAAGCCTTTTTTGGAAGCAATGGTTAAACATTTTGACTTTTTCATCACATGTCAGCCCAAGTGTCAGAAAAGCGCTAGAAACAGGGAGATATGCCTTTTTTGGAAGAAATGGTTCAATTCTTGAATTTTTCATCGCACATCATCCCAAATGGCCCTAAACAGCTGGAAACGGGGAGATAAGCCTTTTTTGGAAGCAATGGTTAAACATTTTTACTTTTTCATCACATGTCAGCCCAAGTGTCAGAAAAGCGCTGGAAACAGGGAGATATGCCTTTTTTGGAAGAAATGGTTCAATTCTTGAATTTTTCATCGCACATCATCCCAAATGGCACTAAACAGCTGGAAACGGGGAGATAAGCCTTTTTTGGAAGCATTGATTAAGATTTCTGACTTTTTCATCACATGTCAGCCCAAGTGTCAAAAAAGCGCTGGAAACAGGGAGGTATGCCTTTTTTGGAAGAAATGGTTAAATTCTTGAATTTTAATCACAGATCATCCCAAATGTCACTAAACAGCTGGAAACGGGGAGATAAGCCTTTTTTGGAAGCAATGGTTAAACATTTTGACTTTTTCATCACATGTCAGCCCAAGTGTCAGAAAAGCGCTGGAAACAGGGAGATATGCCTTTTTTGGAAGAAATGGTTAAATTCTTGAATTTTTCATCACACATCATCCCAAATGTCACTAAACAGCTGGAAACGGGGAGATAAGCCTTTTTTGGAAGCATTGATTAAAATTTCTGACTTTTTCATCACATGTCAGCCCAAGTGTCAGAAAAGCGCTGGAAACAGGGAGATATGCCTTTTTTGGAAGAAATGGTTAAATTCTTGAATTTTTCATCACACATCATCCCAAATGTCACTAAACAGCTGGAAACGGGGAGATAAGCCTTTTTTGGAAGCATTGATTAAGATTTCTGACTTTTTCATCACATGTCAGCCCAAGTGTCAGAAAAGCGCTGGAAACAGGGAGATATGCCTTTTTTTAGAAGAAATGGTTAAATTCTTGAATTTTTCATCACACATCATCCCAAATGTCACTAAACAGCTGGAAACTGAGAGATAAGCCTTTTTTGGAAGCATTGATTAAGATTTCTGACTTTTTCATCACATGTCAGCCCAAGTGTCAGAAAAGCGCTGGAAACAGGGAGATATGCCTTTTTTGGAAGAAATGGTTAAATTCTTGAATTTTTCATCACACATCGTCCCAAATGTCACTAATCAGCTGGAAATGGGGAGATAAGCCTTTTTTGGAATCATTGATTAAGATTTCTGACTTTTTCATCACATGTCAGCCCAAGTGTCAGAAAAGCGCTGGAAACAGGGAGATATGCCTTTTTTGGAAGAAATGGTTAAATTCTTGAATTTTTCATCCCACATCATCCCAAATGTCACTTAACAGCTGGAAACGGGGAGATAAGCCTTTTTTGGAAGCATTGATTAATTTTTCTGACTTTTTCATCACATGTCAGCCCAAGTGTCAGAAAAGCGCTGGAAACAGGGAGATATGCCTTTTTTGGAAGAAATGGTTCAATTCTTGAATTTTTCATCACACATCATCCCAAATGGCACTAAACAGCTGGAAACGGGGAGATAAGCTTTTTTTGGAAGCATTGATTAAGATTTCTGACTTTTTCATCACATGTCAGCCCAAGTGTCAAAAAAGCGCTGGAAACAGGGAGATATGCCTTTTTTGGAAGAAATGGTTAAATTCTTGAATTTTTAATCACAGATCATCCCAAATGTCACTAAACAGCTGGAAACGGGGAGATAAGCCTTTTTTGGAAGCAATGGTTAACATTTTGACTTTTTCATCACATGTCAGCCCAAGTGTCAGAAAAGCGCTGTAAACAGGGAGATAAGCCTTTTTTGGAAGAAATGGTTAAATTCTTGAATTTTTCATCACACATCATCCCAAATGTCACTAAACAGCTGGAAACGGGGAGATAAGCTTTTTTTGGAAGCATTGATTAAGATTTCTGACTTTTTCATCACATGTCAGCCCAAGTGTCAAAAAAGCGCTGGAATCAGGGAGATATGCCTTTTTTGGAAGAAATGGTTAAATTCTTGAATTTTTAATCACAGATCATCCCAAATGTCACTAAACAGCTGGAAACGGGGAGATAAGCCTTTTTTGGAAGCAATGGTTAACATTTTGACTTTTTCATCACATATCAGCTCCAGTGTCAGAAAAGCGCTGGAAACAGGGAGATATGCCTTTTTTTTGAAAAAATGGTTAAATTCTTGAATTTGTCATCACACATCATCCCAAATGTCACTAAACAGCTGGAAACGGAGAGATAAGCCTTTTTTGGAAGCATTGATTAAGATTACTGACTTTTTCATCACATATCAGCCCAAGTGTCAGAAAAGCGCTGGAAACAGGGAGATATGCCTTTTTTGGAAGAAATGGTTAAATTCTTGAATTTTTCATCACACATCATCCCAAATGTCACTAAACAGCTGGAAACGGGGAGATAAGCCTTTTTTGGAAGCAATGGTTAACATTTTGACTTTTTCATCACATATCAGCTCCAGTGTCAGAAAAGCGCTGGAAACAGGGAGATATGCCTTTTTTTGGAAAAGATTGTTAAATTCTTGAATTTTTCATCACACATCATCCCAAATGTCACTAAACAGCTGGAAACGGGGAGATAAGCCTTTTTTGGAAGCAATGGTTAACATTTTGACTTTTTCATCACATGTCAGCCCAAGTGTCAGAAAAGCGCTGGAAACAGGGAGATAAGCCTTTTTTGGAAGAAATGGTTAAATTCTTGAATTTTTCATCACACATCATCCCAAATGTCACTAAACAGCTGGAAACGGGGAGATAAGCCTTTTTTGGGAGCATTGATTAAGATTTCTGACTTTTTCATCACATGTCAGCCCAAGTGTCAGAAAAGCGCTGGAAACAGGGAGATAAGCCTTTTTTGGAAGAAATGGTTAAATTCTTGAATTTTTCATCACACATCATCCCAAATGTCACTAAACAGCTGGAAACGGGGAGATAAGCCTTTTTTGGAAGCATTGATTAAGATTTCTGACTTTTTCATCACATGTCAGCCCAAGTGTCAGAAAAGCGCTGGAAACAGGGAGATATGCCTTTTTTGGAAGAAATGGTTCAATTCTTGAATTTTTCATCACACATCATCCCAAATGGCACTAAACAGCTGGAAACGGGGAGATAAGCCTTTTTTGGAAGCATTGATTAAGATTTCTGACTTTTTCATCACATGTCAGCCCAAGTGTCAAAAAAGCGCTGGAAACAGGGAGATATGCCTTGTTTGGAAGAAATGGTTAAATTCTTGAATTTTTAATCACAGATCATCCCAAATGTCACTAAACAGCTGGAAAAGGGGAGATAAGCCTTTTTTGGAAGCAATGGTTAATATTTTGACTTTTCATCACATGTCAGCCCAAGTGTCAGAAAAGCGCTGGAAACAGGGAGATAAGCCTTTTTTGGAAGAAATGGTTAAATTCTTGAATTTTTCATCACACATCATCCCAAATGTCACTAAACAGCTGGAAACGGGGAGATAAGCCTTTTTTGGAAGCATTGATTAAGATTTCTGACTTTTTCATCACATGTCAGCCCAAGTGTCAGAAAAGCGCTGGAAACAGGGAGATATGCCTTTTTTGGAAGAAATGGTTAAATTCTTGAATTTTTCATCACACATCATCCCAAATGTCACTAAACAGCTGGAAACGGGGAGATAAGCCTTTTTTGGAAGCAATGGTTAAACATTTTGACTTTTTCATCACATGTCAGCCCAAGTGTCAGAAAAGCGCTAGAAACAGGGAGATATGCCTTTTTTGGAAGAAATGGTTCAATTCTTGAATTTTTCATCGCACATCATCCCAAATGGCCCTAAACAGCTGGAAACGGGGAGATAAGCCTTTTTTGGAAGCAATGGTTAACATTTTGACTTTTTCATCACATGTCAGCCCAAGTGTCAGAAAAGCGCTGGAAACAGGGAGATAAGCCTTTTTTGGAAGAAATGGTTAAATTCTTGAATTTTTCATCACACATCATCCCAAATGTCACTAAACAGCTGGAAACGGGGAGATAAGCCTTTTTTGGAAGCATTGATTAAGATTTCTGACTTTTTCATCACATGTCAGCCCAAGTGTCAGAAAAGCGCTGGAAACAGGGAGATATGCCTTTTTGGGAAGAAATGGTTAAATTCTTGAATTTTTCATCACACATCATCCCAAATGTCACTAAACAGCTGGAAACGGGGAGATAAGCCTTTTTTGGAAGCATTGATTAAGATTTCTGACTTTTTCATCACATGTCAGCCCAAGTGTCAGAAAAGCGCTGGAAACAGGGAGATATGCCTTTTTTTGGAAGAAATGGTTAAATTCTTGAATTTTTCATCACACATCATCCCAAATGTCACTAAACAGCTGGAAACTGAGAGATAAGCCTTTTTTGGAAGCATTGATTAAGATTTTTGACTTTTTCATCACATGTCAGCCCAAGTGTCAGAAAAGCGCTGGAAACAGGGAGATATGCCTTTTTTGGAAGAAATGGTTAAATTCTTGAATTTTTCATCACACATCGTCCCAAATGTCACTAATCAGCTGGAAATGGGGAGATAAGCCTTTTTTGGAAGCATTGATTAAGATTTCTGACTTTTTCTTCACATGTCAGCCCAAGTGTCAGAAAAGCGCTGGAAACAGGGAGATATGCCTTTTTTGGAAGAAATGGTTAAATTCTTGAATTTTTCATCACACATCATCCCAAATGTCACTAAACAGCTGGAAACGGGGAGATAAGCCTTTTTTGGAAGCAATGGTTAAACATTTTGACTTTTTCATCACATGTCAGCCCAAGTGTCAGAAAAGCGCTGGAAACAGGGAGATATGCCTTTTTTGGAAGAAATGGTTAAATTCTTGAATTTTTCATCACACATCATCCCAAATGTCACTAAACAGCTGGAAACGGGGAGATAAGCCTTTTTTGGAAGCATTGATTAAAATTTCTGACTTTTTCATCACATGTCAGCCCAAGTGTCAGAAAAGCGCTGGAAACAGGGAGATATGCCTTTTTTGGAAGAAATGGTTAAATTCTTGAATTTTTCATCACACATCATCCCAAATGTCACTAAACAGCTGGAAACGGGGAGATAAGCCTTTTTTGGAAGCATTGATTAAGATTTCTGACTTTTTCATCACATGTCAGCCCAAGTGTCAGAAAAGCGCTGGAAACAGGGAGATATGCCTTTTTTTGGAAGAAATGGTTAAATTCTTGAATTTTTCATCACACATCGTCCCAAATGTCACTAATCAGCTGGAAATGGGGAGATAAGCCTTTTTTGGAATCATTGATTAAGATTTCTGACTTTTTCATCACATGTTAGCCCAAGTGTCAGAAAAGCGCTGGAAACAGGGAGATATGCCTTTTTTGGAAGAAATGGTTAAATTCTTGAATTTTTCATCCCACATCATCCCAAATGTCACTTAACAGCTGGAAACGGGGAGATAAGCCTTTTTTGGAAGCATTGATTAATTTTTCTGACTTTTTCATCACATGTCAGCCCAAGTGTCAGAAAAGCGCTGGAAACAGGGAGATATGCCTTTTTTGGAAGAAATGGTTCAATTCTTGAATTTTTCATCACACATCATCCCAAATGGCACTAAACAGCTGGAAACGGGGAGATAAGCTTTTTTTGGAAGCATTGATTAAGATTTCTGACTTTTTCATCACATGTCAGCCCAAGTGTCAAAAAAGCGCTGGAAACAGGGAGATATGCCTTTTTTGGAAGAAATGGTTAAATTCTTGAATTTTTAATCACAGATCATCCCAAATGTCACTAAACAGCTGGAAACGGGGAGATAAGCCTTTTTTGGAAGCAATGGTTAACATTTTGACTTTTTCATCACATGTCAGCCCAAGTGTCAGAAAAGCGCTGTAAACAGGGAGATAAGCCTTTTTTGGAAGAAATGGTTAAATTCTTGAATTTTTCATCACACATCATCCCAAATGTCACTAAACAGCTGGAAACGGGGAGATAAGCTTTTTTTGGAAGCATTGATTAAGATTTCTGACTTTTTCATCACATGTCAGCCCAAGTGTCAAAAAAGCGCTGGAATCAGGGAGATATGCCTTTTTTGGAAGAAATGGTTAAATTCTTGAATTTTTAATCACAGATCATCCCAAATGTCACTAAACAGCTGGAAACGGGGAGATAAGCCTTTTTTGGAAGCAATGGTTAACATTTTGACTTTTTCATCACATATCAGCTCCAGTGTCAGAAAAGCGCTGGAAACAGGGAGATATGCCTTTTTTTTGAAAAAATGGTTAAATTCTTGAATTTGTCATCACACATCATCCCAAATGTCACTAAACAGCTGGAAACGGAGAGATAAGCCTTTTTTGGAAGCATTGATTAAGATTACTGACTTTTTCATCACATATCAGCCCAAGTGTCAGAAAAGCGCTGGAAACAGGGAGATATGCCTTTTTTGGAAGAAATGGTTAAATTCTTGAATTTTTCATCACACATCATCCCAAATGTCAATAAACAGCTGGAAACGGGGAGATAAGCCTTTTTTGGAAGCAATGGTTAACATTTTGACTTTTTCATCACATATCAGCTCCAGTGTCAGAAAAGCGCTGGAAACAGGGAGATATGCCTTTTTTTGGAAAAGATTGTTAAATTCTTGAATTTTTCATCACACATCATCCCAAATGTCACTAAACAGCTGGAAACGGGGAGATAAGCCTTTTTTGGAAGCAATGGTTAACATTTTGACTTTTTCATCACATGTCAGCCCAAGTGTCAGAAAAGCGCTGGAAACAGGGAGATAAGCCTTTTTTGGAAGAAATGGTTAAATTCTTGAATTTTTCATCACACATCATCCCAAATGTCACTAAACAGCTGGAAACGGGGAGATAAGCCTTTTTTGGGAGCATTGATTAAGATTTCTGACTTTTTCATCACATGTCAGCCCAAGTGTCAGAAAAACGCTGGAAACAGGGAGATATGCCTTTTTTGGAAGAAATGGTTAAATTCTTGAATTTTTCATCACACATCATCCCAAATGTCACTAAACAGCTGGAAACGGGGAGATAAGCCTTTTTTGGAAGCATTGATTAAGATTTCTGACTTTTTCATCACATGTCAGCCCAAGTGTCAGAAAAGCGCTGGAAACAGGGAGATATGCCTTTTTTTGGAAGAAATGGTTAAATTCTTGAATTTTTCATCACACATCATCCCAAATGTCACTAAACAGCTGGAAACTGAGAGATAAGCCTTTTTTGGAAGCATTGATTAAGATTTCTGACTTTTTCATCACATGTCAGCCCAAGTGTCAGAAAAGCGCTGGAAACAGGGAGATATGCCTTTTTTGGAAGAAATGGTTAAATTCTTGAATTTTTCATCACACATCGTCCCAAATGTCACTAATCAGCTGGAAATGGGGAGATAAGCCTTTTTTGGAAGCATTGATTAAGATTTCTGACTTTTTCATCACATGTCAGCCCAAGTGTCAGAAAAGCGCTGGAAACAGGGAGATATGCCTTTTTTGGAAGAAATGGTTAAATTCTTGAATTTTTCATCCCACATCATCCCAAATGTCACTTAACAGCTGGAAACGGGGAGATAAGCCTTTTTTGGAAGCATTTATTAATTTTTCTGACTTTTTCATCACATGTCAGCCCAAGTGTCAGAAAAGCGCTGGAAACAGGGAGATATGCCTTTTTTGGAAGAAATGGTTCAATTCTTGAATTTTTCATCACACATCATCCCAAATGGCACTAAACAGCTGGAAACGGGGAGATAAGCTTTTTTTGGAAGCATTGATTAAGATTTCTGACTTTTTCATCACATGTCAGCCCAAGTGTCAAAAAAGCGCTGGAAACAGGGAGATATGCCTTTTTTGGAAGAAATGGTTAAATTCTTGAATTTTTAATCACAGATCATCCCAAATGTCACTAAACAGCTGGAAACGGGGAGATAAGCCTTTTTTGGAAGCAATGGTTAACATTTTGACTTTTTCATCACATGTCAGCCCAAGTGTCAGAAAAGCGCTGTAAACAGGGAGATAAGCCTTTTTTGGAAGAAATGGTTAAATTCTTGAATTTTTCATCACACATCATCCCAAATGTCACTAAACAGCTGGAAACGGGGAGATAAGCTTTTTTTGGAAGCATTGATTAAGATTTCTGACTTTTTCATCACATGTCAGCCCAAGTGTCAAAAAAGCGCTGGAATCAGGGAGATATGCCTTTTTTGGAAGAAATGGTTAAATTCTTGAATTTTTAATCACAGATCATCCCAAATGTCACTAAACAGCTGGAAACGGGGAGATAAGCCTTTTTTGGAAGCAATGGTTAACATTTTGACTTTTTCATCACATGTCAGCCCAAGTGTCAGAAAAGCGCTGGAAACAGGGAGATAAGCCTTTTTTGGAAGAAATGGTTAAATTCTTGAATTTTTCATCACACATCATCCCAAATGTCACTAAACAGCTGGAAACGGGGAGATAAGCCTTTTTTGGGAGCATTGATTAAGATTTCTGACTTTTTCATCACATGTCAGCCCAAGTGTCAGAAAAACGCTGGAAACAGGGAGATATGCCTTTTTTGGAAGAAATGGTTAAATTCTTGAATTTTTCATCACACATCATCCCAAATGTCACTAAACAGCTGGAAACGGGGAGATAAGCCTTTTTTGGAAGCAATGGTTAACATTTTGACTTTTTCATCACATATCAGCTCCAGTGTCAGAAAAGCGCTGGAAACAGGGAGATATGCCTTTTTTTGGAAGAAATGGTTAAATTCTTGAATTTTTCATCACACATCATCCCAAATGTCACTAAACAGCTGGAAACGGAGAGATAAGCCTTTTTTGGAAGCATTGATTAAGATTTCTGACTTTTTCATCACATGTCAGCCCAAGTGTCAGAAAAACGCTGGAAACAGGGAGATATGCCTTTTTTGGAAGAAATGGTTAAATTCTTGAATTTTTCATCACACATCATCCCAAATGTCACTAAACAGCTGGAAACGGGGAGATAAGCCTTTTTTGGAAGCATTGATTAAGATTTTTGACTTTTTCATCACATGTCAGCCCAAGTGTCAGAAAAGCGCTGGAAACAGGGAGATATGCCTTTTTTTGGAAGAAATGGTTAAATTCTTGAATTTTTCATCACACATCATCCCAAATGTCACTAAACAGCTGGAAACGGAGAGATAAGCCTTTTTTGGAAGCATTGATTAAGATTTCTGACTTTTTCATCACATGTCAGCCCAAGTGTCAGAAAAGCGCTGGAAACAGGGAGATATGCCTTTTTTGGAAGAAATGGTTAAATTCTTGAATTTTTCATCACACATCATCCCAAATGTCACTAAACAGCTGGAAACGGGGAGATAAGCCTTTTTTGGAAGCAATGGTTAACATTTTGACTTTTTCATCACATATCAGCTCCAGTGTCAGAAAAGCGCTGGAAACAGGGAGATATGCCTTTTTTTGGAAAAGATTGTTAAATTCTTGAATTTTTCATCACACATCATCCCAAATGTCACTAAACAGCTGGAAACTGAGAGATAAGCCTTTTTTGGAAGCATTGATTAAGATTTCTGACTTTTTCATCACATGTCAGCCCAAGTGTCAGAAAAGCGCTGGAAACAGGGAGATATGCCTTTTTTGGAAGAAATGGTTAAATTCTTGAATTTTTCATCACACATCGTCCCAAATGTCACTAATCAGCTGGAAATGGGGAGATAAGCCTTTTTTGGAAGCATTGATTAAGATTTCTGACTTTTTCATCACATGTCAGCCCAAGTGTCAGAAAAGCGCTGGAAACAGGGAGATATGCCTTTTTTGGAAGAAATGGTTAAATTCTTGAATTTTTCATCCCACATCATCCCAAATGTCACTTAACAGCTGGAAACGGGGAGATAAGCCTTTTTTGGAAGCATTGATTAATTTTTCTGACTTTTTCATCACATGTCAGCCCAAGTGTCAGAAAAGCGCTGGAAACAGGGAGATATGCCTTTTTTGGAAGAAATGGTTCAATTCTTGAATTTTTCATCACACATCATCCCAAATGGCACTAAACAGCTGGAAACGGGGAGATAAGCTTTTTTTGGAAGCATTGATTAAGATTTCTGACTTTTTCATCACATGTCAGCCCAAGTGTCAAAAAAGCGCTGGAAACAGGGAGATATGCCTTTTTTGGAAGAAATGGTTAAATTCTTGAATTTTTAATCACAGATCATCCCAAATGTCACTAAACAGCTGGAAACGGGGAGATAAGCCTTTTTTGGAAGCAATGGTTAACATTTTGACTTTTTCATCACATGTCAGCCCAAGTGTCAGAAAAGCGCTGTAAACAGGGAGATAAGCCTTTTTTGGAAGAAATGGTTAAATTCTTGAATTTTTCATCACACATCATCCCAAATGTCACTAAACAGCTGGAAACGGGGAGATAAGCTTTTTTTGGAAGCATTGATTAAGATTTCTGACTTTTTCATCACATGTCAGCCCAAGTGTCAAAAAAGCGCTGGAATCAGGGAGATATGCCTTTTTTGGAAGAAATGGTTAAATTCTTGAATTTTTAATCACAGATCATCCCAAATGTCACTAAACAGCTGGAAACGGGGAGATAAGCCTTTTTTGGAAGCAATGGTTAACATTTTGACTTTTTCATCACATGTCAGCCCAAGTGTCAGAAAAGCGCTGGAAACAGGGAGATAAGCCTTTTTTGGAAGAAATGGTTAAATTCTTGAATTTTTCATCACACATCATCCCAAATGTCACTAAACAGCTGGAAACGGGGAGATAAGCCTTTTTTGGGAGCATTGATTAAGATTTCTGACTTTTTCATCACATGTCAGCCCAAGTGTCAGAAAAACGCTGGAAACAGGGAGATATGCCTTTTTTGGAAGAAATGGTTAAATTCTTGAATTTTTCATCACACATCATACCAAATGTCACTAAACAGCTGGAAACGGGGAGATAAGCCTTTTTTGGAAGCATTGATTAAGATTTTTGACTTTTTCATCACATGTCAGCCCAAGTGTCAGAAAAGCGCTGGAAACAGGGAGATATGCCTTTTTTTGGAAGAAATGGTTAAATTCTTGAATTTTTCATCACACATCATCCCAAATGTCACTAAACAGCTGGAAACGGGGAGATAAGCCTTTTTTGGAAGCAGTGATTCAGATTTCTGACTTTTTCATCACATGTCAGCCCAAGTGTCAGAAAAGCGCTGGAAACAGGGAGATATGCCTTTTTTGGAAGAAATGGTTAAATTCTTGAATTTTTCATCACACATCATCCCAAATGTCACTAAACAGCTGGAAACGGGGAGATAAGCCTTTTTTGGAAGCATTGATTAAGATTTCTGACTTTTTCATCACATGTCAGCCCAAGTGTCAGAAAAGCGCTGGAAACAGGGAGATATGCCTTTTTTTGGAAGAAATGGTTAAATTCTTGAATTTTTCATCACACATCATCCCAAATGTCACTAAACAGCTGGAAACGGAGAGATAAGCCTTTTTTGGAAGCATTGATTAAGATTTCTGACTTTTTCATCACATGTCAGCCCAAGTGTCAGAAAAGCGCTGGAAACAGGGAGATATGCCTTTTTTGGAAGAAATGGTTAAATTCTTGAATTTTTCATCACACATCATCCCAAATGTCACTAAACAGCTGGAAACGGGGAGATAAGCCTTTTTTGGAAGCAATGGTTAACATTTTGACTTTTTCATCACATATCAGCTCCAGTGTCAGAAAAGCGCTGGAAACAGGGAGATATGCCTTTTTTTGGAAAAGATTGTTAAATTCTTGAATTTTTCATCACACATCATCCCAAATGTCACTAAACAGCTGGAAACTGAGAGATAAGCCTTTTTTGGAAGCATTGATTAAGATTTCTGACTTTTTCATCACATGTCAGCCCAAGTGTCAGAAAAGCGCTGGAAACAGGGAGATATGCCTTTTTTGGAAGAAATGGTTAAATTCTTGAATTTTTCATCACACATCGTCCCAAATGTCACTAATCAGCTGGAAATGGGGAGATAAGCCTTTTTTGGAAGCATTGATTAAGATTTCTGACTTTTTCATCACATGTCAGCCCAAGTGTCAGAAAAGCGCTGGAAACAGGGAGATATGCCTTTTTTGGAAGAAATGGTTAAATTCTTGAATTTTTCATCCCACATCATCCCAAATGTCACTTAACAGCTGGAAACGGGGAGATAAGCCTTTTTTGGAAGCATTGATTAATTTTTCTGACTTTTTCATCACATGTCAGCCCAAGTGTCAGAAAAGCGCTGGAAACAGGGAGATATGCCTTTTTTGGAAGAAATGGTTCAATTCTTGAATTTTTCATCACACATCATCCCAAATGGCACTAAACAGCTGGAAACGGGGAGATAAGCTTTTTTTGGAAGCATTGATTAAGATTTCTGACTTTTTCATCACATGTCAGCCCAAGTGTCAAAAAAGCGCTGGAAACAGGGAGATATGCCTTTTTTGGAAGAAATGGTTAAATTCTTGAATTTTTAATCACAGATCATCCCAAATGTCACTAAACAGCTGGAAACGGGGAGATAAGCCTTTTTTGGAAGCAATGGTTAACATTTTGACTTTTTCATCACATGTCAGCCCAAGTGTCAGAAAAGCGCTGTAAACAGGGAGATAAGCCTTTTTTGGAAGAAATGGTTAAATTCTTGAATTTTTCATCACACATCATCCCAAATGTCACTAAACAGCTGGAAACGGGGAGATAAGCTTTTTTTGGAAGCATTGATTAAGATTTCTGACTTTTTCATCACATGTCAGCCCAAGTGTCAAAAAAGCGCTGGAATCAGGGAGATATGCCTTTTTTGGAAGAAATGGTTAAATTCTTGAATTTTTAATCACAGATCATCCCAAATGTCACTAAACAGCTGGAAACGGGGAGATAAGCCTTTTTTGGAAGCAATGGTTAACATTTTGACTTTTTCATCACATGTCAGCCCAAGTGTCAGAAAAGCGCTGGAAACAGGGAGATAAGCCTTTTTTGGAAGAAATGGTTAAATTCTTGAATTTTTCATCACACATCATCCCAAATGTCACTAAACAGCTGGAAACGGGGAGATAAGCCTTTTTTGGGAGCATTGATTAAGATTTCTGACTTTTTCATCACATGTCAGCCCAAGTGTCAGAAAAACGCTGGAAACAGGGAGATATGCCTTTTTTGGAAGAAATGGTTAAATTCTTGAATTTTTCATCACACATCATACCAAATGTCACTAAACAGCTGGAAACGGGGAGATAAGCCTTTTTTGGAAGCATTGATTAAGATTTTTGACTTTTTCATCACATGTCAGCCCAAGTGTCAGAAAAGCGCTGGAAACAGGGAGATATGCCTTTTTTTGGAAGAAATGGTTAAATTCTTGAATTTTTCATCACACATCATCCCAAATGTCACTAAACAGCTGGAAACGGGGAGATAAGCCTTTTTTGGAAGCAGTGATTCAGATTTCTGACTTTTTCATCACATGTCAGCCCAAGTGTCAGAAAAGCGCTGGAAACAGGGAGATATGCCTTTTTTGGAAGAAATGGTTAAATTCTTGAATTTTTCATCACACATCATCCCAAATGTCACTAAACAGCTGGAAACGGGGAGATAAGCCTTTTTTGGAAGCATTGATTAAGATTTCTGACTTTTTCATCACATGTCAGCCCAAGTGTCAGAAAAGCGCTGGAAACAGGGAGATATGCCTTTTTTGGAAGAAATGGTTAAATTCTTGAATTTTTCATCACACATCATCCCAAATGGCACTTAACAGCTGGAAACGGGGAGATAAGCCTTTTTTGGAAGCATTGATTAAGATTTCTGACTTTTTCATCACATGTCAGCTCAAGTGTCAAAAAAGCGCTGGAAACAGGGAGATATGCCTTTTTTGGAAGAAATGGTTAAATTCTTGAATTTTTAATCACAGATCATCCCAAATGTCACTTAACAGCTGGAAACGGGGAGATAAGCCTTTTTTGGAAGCAATGGTTAACATTTTGACTTTTTCATCACATATCAGCTCTAGTGTCAGAAAAGCGCTGGAAACAGGGAGATATGCCTTTTTTTGGAAGAAATGGTTAAATTCTTGAATTTTTCATCACACATCATCCCAAATGTCACTAAACAGCTGGAAACGGGGAGATAAGCCTTTTTTGGAAGCATTGATTAAGATTTCTGACTTTTTCATCACATGTCAGCCCAAGTGTCAAAAAAGCGCTGGAAACAGGGAGATATGCCTTTTTTGGAAGAAATGGTTAAATTCTTGAATTTTTCATCAAACATCATCCAAAATGTCACTAAACAGCTGGAAACGGGGAGATAAGCCTTTTTTGGAAGCAATGGTTAACATTATGACTTTTTCATCACATATCAGCTCAAGTGTCAGAAAAGCGCTGGAAACAGGGAGATATGCCTTTTTTTGGAAGAAATGGTTAAATTCTTGAATTTTTTATCACACATCATCCCAAATGTCACTAAACAGCTGGAAACTGAGAGATAAGCCTTTTTTGGAAGCATTGATTAAGATTTCTGACTTTTTCATCACATGTCAGCCCAAGTGTCAGAAAAGCGCTGGAAACAGGGAGATATGCCTTTTTTGGAAGAAATGGTTAAATTCTTGAATTTTTCATCACACATCGTCCCAAATGTCACTAATCAGCTGGAAATGGGGAGATAAGCCTTTTTTGGAAGCATTGATTAAGATTTCTGACTTTTTCATCACATGTCAGCCCAAGTGTCAGAAAAGCGCTGGAAACAGGGAGATATGCCTTTTTTGGAAGAAATGGTTAAATTCTTGAATTTTTCATCCCACATCATCCCAAATGTCACTTAACAGCTGGAAACGGGGAGATAAGCCTTTTTTGGAAGCATTGATTAATTTTTCTGACTTTTTCATCACATGTCAGCCCAAGTGTCAGAAAAGCGCTGGAAACAGGGAGATATGCCTTTTTTGGAAGAAATGGTTCAATTCTTGAATTTTTCATCACACATCATCCCAAATGGCACTAAACAGCTGGAAACGGGGAGATAAGCTTTTTTTGGAAGCATTGATTAAGATTTCTGACTTTTTCATCACATGTCAGCCCAAGTGTCAAAAAAGCGCTGGAAACAGGGAGATATGCCTTTTTTGGAAGAAATGGTTAAATTCTTGAATTTTTAATCACAGATCATCCCAAATGTCACTAAACAGCTGGAAACGGGGAGATAAGCCTTTTTTGGAAGCAATGGTTAACATTTTGACTTTTTCATCACATGTCAGCCCAAGTGTCAGAAAAGCGCTGTAAACAGGGAGATAAGCCTTTTTTGGAAGAAATGGTTAAATTCTTGAATTTTTCATCACACATCATCCCAAATGTCACTAAACAGCTGGAAACGGGGAGATAAGCTTTTTTTGGAAGCATTGATTAAGATTTCTGACTTTTTCATCACATGTCAGCCCAAGTGTCAAAAAAGCGCTGGAATCAGGGAGATATGCCTTTTTTGGAAGAAATGGTTAAATTCTTGAATTTTTAATCACAGATCATCCCAAATGTCACTAAACAGCTGGAAACGGGGAGATAAGCCTTTTTTGGAAGCAATGGTTAACATTTTGACTTTTTCATCACATGTCAGCCCAAGTGTCAGAAAAGCGCTGGAAACAGGGAGATAAGCCTTTTTTGGAAGAAATGGTTAAATTCTTGAATTTTTCATCACACATCATCCCAAATGTCACTAAACAGCTGGAAACGGGGAGATAAGCCTTTTTTGGGAGCATTGATTAAGATTTCTGACTTTTTCATCACATGTCAGCCCAAGTGTCAGAAAAACGCTGGAAACAGGGAGATATGCCTTTTTTGGAAGAAATGGTTAAATTCTTGAATTTTTCATCACACATCATACCAAATGTCACTAAACAGCTGGAAACGGGGAGATAAGCCTTTTTTGGAAGCATTGATTAAGATTTTTGACTTTTTCATCACATGTCAGCCCAAGTGTCAGAAAAGCGCTGGAAACAGGGAGATATGCCTTTTTTTGGAAGAAATGGTTAAATTCTTGAATTTTTCATCACACATCATCCCAAATGTCACTAAACAGCTGGAAACGGGGAGATAAGCCTTTTTTGGAAGCAGTGATTCAGATTTCTGACTTTTTCATCACATGTCAGCCCAAGTGTCAGAAAAGCGCTGGAAACAGGGAGATATGCCTTTTTTGGAAGAAATGGTTAAATTCTTGAATTTTTCATCACACATCATCCCAAATGTCACTAAACAGCTGGAAACGGGGAGATAAGCCTTTTTTGGAAGCATTGATTAAGATTTCTGACTTTTTCATCAC
Organism: Limanda limanda; assembly: GCF_963576545.1. Taxonomy (NCBI): domain Eukaryota; kingdom Metazoa; phylum Chordata; class Actinopteri; order Pleuronectiformes; family Pleuronectidae; genus Limanda; species Limanda limanda. Next base: position 64,281 of record NW_026870655.1, on the reverse strand, counting down.
ATGTCAGCCCAAGTGTCAGAAAAGCGCTGGAAACAGGGAGATATGCCTTTTTTGGAAGAAATGGTTAAATTCTTGAATTTTTCATCACACATCATCCCAAATGGCACTTAACAGCTGGAAACGGGGAGATAAGCCTTTTTTGGAAGCATTGATTAAGATTTCTGACTTTTTCATCACATGTCAGCTCAAGTGTCAAAAAAGCGCTGGAAACAGGGAGATATGCCTTTTTTGGAAGAAATGGTTAAATTCTTGAATTTTTAATCACAGATCATCCCAAATGTCACTTAACAGCTGGAAACGGGGAGATAAGCCTTTTTTGGAAGCAATGGTTAACATTTTGACTTTTTCATCACATATCAGCTCTAGTGTCAGAAAAGCGCTGGAAACAGGGAGATATGCCTTTTTTTGGAAGAAATGGTTAAATTCTTGAATTTTTCATCACACATCATCCCAAATGTCACTAAACAGCTGGAAACGGGGAGATAAGCCTTTTTTGGAAGCATTGATTAAGATTTCTGACTTTTTCATCACATGTCAGCCCAAGTGTCAAAAAAGCGCTGGAAACAGGGAGATATGCCTTTTTTGGAAGAAATGGTTAAATTCTTGAATTTTTCATCAAACATCATCCAAAATGTCACTAAACAGCTGGAAACGGGGAGATAAGCCTTTTTTGGAAGCAATGGTTAACATTATGACTTTTTCATCACATATCAGCTCAAGTGTCAGAAAAGCGCTGGAAACAGGGAGATATGCCTTTTTTTGGAAGAAATGGTTAAATTCTTGAATTTTTTATCACACATCATCCCAAATGTCACTAAACAGCTGGAAACGGGGAGATAAGCCTTTTTTGGAAGCATTGATTAAGATTTCTGACTTTTTCATCACATGTCAGCCCAAGTGTCAGAAAAGCGCTGGAAACAGGGAGATATGCCTTGTTTGGAAGAAATGGTTAAATTCTTGAATTTTTCATCACACATCATCCCAAATGTCACTAAACAGCTGGAAACGGGGAGTTTAGCCTTTTTTGGAAGCATTGATTAAGATTTCTGACTTTTTCATCACATGTCAGCCCAAGTGTCAGAAAAGCGCTGGAAACAGGGAGATATGCTTTTTTTGGAAGAAATGGATAAATTCTTGAATTTTTCATCACACATCATCCCAAATGTCACTAAACAGCTGGAAACGGGGAGATAAGCCTTTTTGGAAGCATTGATTAAGATTTCTGACTTTTTCATCACATGTCAGCCCAAGTGTCAGAAAAGAGCTGGAAACAGGGAGATATGCCTTTTTTGGAAGAAATGGTTAAATTCTTGAATTTTTATCACACATCATCCCAAATGGCACTTAACAGCTGGAAACGGGAGATAAGCCTTTTTTGGAAGTATTGATTAAGATTTCTGACTTTTTCATCACATGTCAGCCCAAGTGTCAAAAAAGCGCTGGAAACAGGGAGATATGCCTTTTTTGGAAGCAATGGTTAACATTTTGACTTTTTCATTACATATCAGCTCAAGTGTCAGAAAAGCGCTGGAAACAGGGAGATATGCCTTTTTTTGGAAGAAATGGTTAAATTCTTGAATTTTTTATCACACATCATCCCAAATGTCACTAAACAGCTGGAAACGGGGAGATAAGCCTTTTTTGGAAGCATTGATTAAGTTTTTTGACTTTTTCATCACATGTCAGCCCAAGTGTCTGAAAAGCGCTGGAAACAGGGAGATATGCCTTGTTTGGAAGAAATGGTTAAATTCTTGAATTTTTCATCAAACATCATCCCAAATGTCACTAAACAGCTGGAAACGGGGAGTTTGGCCTTTTTTGGAAGCATTGATTAAAATTTCTGACTTTTTCATCACATGTCAGCCCAAGTGTCAGAAAAGCGCTTGAAACAGGGAGATATGCCTTTTTTGGAAGAAATGGTTAAATTCTTGAATTTTTCATCAAACATCATCCAAAATGTCACTAAACAGCTGGAAACGGGGAGATAAGCCTTTTTTGGAAGCAATGGTTAACATTTTGACTTTTTCATCACATATCAGCTCAAGTGTCAGAAAAGCGCTGGAAACAGGGAGATATGCCTTTTTTTGGAAGAAATGGTTAAATTCTTGAATTTTTATCCCACATCATCCCAAATGTCACTAAACAGCTGGAAACGGGGAGATAAGCCTTTTTTGGAAGCATTGATTAAGATTTCTGACTTTTTCATCACATGTCAGCCCAAGTGTCAGAAAAGCGCTGGAAACAGGGAGATATGCCTTGTTTGGAAGAAATGGTTAAATTCTTGAATTTTTCATCACACATCATCCCAAATGTCACTAAACAGCTGGAAACGGGGAGTTTAGCCTTTTTTGGAAGCATTGATTAAGATTTCTGACTTTTTCATCACATGTCAGCCCAAGTGTCAGAAAAGCGCTGGAAACAGGGAGATATGCCTTTTTTGGAAGAAATGGTTAAATTCTTGAATTTTTCATCACACATCATCCCAAATGTCACTAAACAGCTGGAAACGGGGAGATAAGCCTTTTTTGGAAGCATTGATTAAGATTTCTGACTTTTTCATCACATGTCAGCCCAAGTGTAAGAAAAGCGCTGGAAACAGGGAGATATGCCTTTTTTGGAAGAAATGGTTAAATTCTTGAATTTTCATCACACATCATCCCAAATGGCACTTAACAGCTGGAAACGGGGAGTTTAGCCTTTTTTGGAAGCATTGATTAAAATTTCTGACTTTTTCATCACATGTCAGCCCAAGTGTCAGAAAAGCGCTGGAAACAGGGAGATATGCCTTTTTTGGAAGAAATGGTTAAATTCTTGAATTTTTCATCAAACATCATCCAAAATGTCACTAAACAGATGGAAACGGGGAGATAAGCCTTTTTTGGAAGCAATGGTTAACATTTTGACTTTTTCATCACATATCAGCTCAAGTGTCAGAAAAGCGCTGGAAACAGGGAGATATGCCTTTTTTTGGAAGAAATGGTTAAATTCTTGAATTTTTATCCCACATCATCCCAAATGTCACTAAACAGCTGGAAACGGGGAGATAAGCCTTTTTTGGAAGCATTGATTAAGATTTCTGACTTTTTCATCACATGTCAGCCCAAGTGTCAGAAAAGCGCTGGAAACAGGGAGATATGCCTTGTTTGGAAGAAATGGTTAAATTCTTGAATTTTTCATCACACATCATCCCAAATGTCACTAAACAGCTGGAAACGGGGAGTTTAGCCTCTTTTGGAAGCATTGATTAAGATTTCTGACTTTTTCATCACATGTCAGCCCAAGTGTCAGAAAAGCGCTGGAAACAGGGAGATATGCCTTTTTTGGAAGAAATGGTTAAATTCTTGAATTTTCATCACACATCATCCCAAATGTCACTAAACAGCTGGAAACGGGGAGATAAGCCTTTTTTGGAAGCATTGATTAAGATTTCTGACTTTTTCATCACATGTCAGCCCAAGTGTAAGAAAAGCGCTGGAAACAGGGAGATATGCCTTTTTTGGAAGAAATGGTTAAATTCTTGAATTTTTATCACACATCATCCCAAATGGCACTTAACAGCTGGAAACGGGAGATAAGCCTTTTTTGGAAGCATTGATTAAGATTTCTGACTTTTTCATCACATGTCAGCCCAAGTGTCAAAAAAGCGCTGGAAACAGGGAGATATGCCTTTTTTGGAAGCAATGGTTAACATTTTGACTTTTTCATCACATATCAGCTCAAGTGTCAGAAAAGCGCTGGAAACAGGGAGATATGCCTTTTTTTGGAAGAAATGGTTAAATTCTTGAATTTTTTATCACACATCATCCCAAATGTCACTAAACAGCTGAAAACGGGGAGATAAGCCTTTTTTGGAAGCAATGGTTAACATTTTGACTTTTTCATCACATATCAGCTCAAGTGTCAGAAAAGCGCTGGAAACAGGGAGATATGCCTTTTTTTGGAAGAAATGGTTAAATTCTTGAATTTTTTATCACACATCATCCCAAATGTCACTAAACAGCTGGAAACGGGGAGATAAGCCTTTTTTGGAAGCATTGATTAAGATTTCTGACTTTTTCATCACATGTCAGCCCAAGTGTCAGAAAAGCGCTGGAAACAGGGAGATATGCCTTTTTTGGAAGAAATGGTTAAATTCTTGAATTTTTCATCACACATCATCCCAAATGGCACATAACAGCTGGAAACGGGGAGATAAGCCTTTTTTGGAAGCATTGATTAAGATTTCTGACTTTTTCATCACATGTCAGCCCAAGTGTCAAAAAAGCGCTGGAAACAGGGAGATATGCCTTTTTTGGAAGCAATGGTTAACATTTTGACTTTTTCATCACATATCAGCTCCAGTGTCAGAAAAGCGCTGGAAACAGGGAGATATGCCTTTTTTTGGAAAAAATTGTTAAATTCTTGAATTTGTCATCACACATCATCCCAATTGTCACTAAACAGCTGGAAACGGGGAGATAAGCCTTTTTTGGAAGCATTGATTAAGATTTCTGACTTTTTCATCACATGTCAGCCCAAGTGTCAGAAAAGCGCTGGAAACAGGGAGATATGCCTTTTTTGGAAGAAATGGTTAAATTCTTGAATTTTTCATCACACATCATCCCAAATGTCACTAAACAGCTGGAAACGGGGAGATAAGCCTTTTTTGGAAGCAATGGTTAACATTTTGACTTTTTCATCACATATCAGCTCAAGTGTCAGAAAAGCGCTGGAAACAGGGAGATATGCCTTTTTTTGGAAGAAATGGTTAAATTCTTGAATTTTTCATCACACATCATCCCAAATGTCACTAAACAGCTGGAAACGGGGAGATAAGCCTTTTTTGGAAGCATTGATTAAGATTTCTGACTTTTTCATCACATGTCAGCCCAAGTGTCAGAAAAGCGCTGGAAACAGGGAGATATGCCTTTTTTGGAAGAAATGGTTAAATTTTTGAATTTTTCATCACACATCATCCCAAATGTCACTAAACAGCTGGAAACGGGGAGATAAGCCTTTTTTGGAAGCAATGGTTAACATTTTGACTTTTTCATCACATATCAGCTCCAGTGTCAGAAAAGCGCTGGAAACAGGGAGATATGCCTTTTTTTGGAAAAGATTGTTAAATTCTTGAATTTTTCATCACACATCTTCCCAAATGTCACTAAACAGCTGGAAACGGGGAGATAAGCCTTTTTTGGAAGCATTGATTAAGATTTCTGACTTTTTCATCACATGTCAGCCCAAGTGTCAGAAAAGCGCTGGAAACAGGGAGATATGCCTTTTTTGGAAGAAATGGTTAAATTCTTGAATTTTTCATCACACATCATCCCAAATGTCACTAAACAGCTGGAAACGGGGAGATAAGCCTTTTATGGAAGCATTGATTAAGATTTCTGACTTTTTCATCACATGTCAGCCCAAGTGTCAGAAAAGCGCTGGAAACAGGGAGATATGCCTTTTTTTGGAAGAAATGGTTAAATTCTTGAATTTTTTATCACACATCATCCCAAATGTCACTAAACAGCTGGAAACGGGGAGATCAGCCTTTTTTGGAAGCAATGGTTAACATTTTGACTTTTTCATCACATATCAGCTCAAGTGTCAGAAAAGCGCTGGAAACAGGGAGATATGCCTTTTTTTGGAAGAAATGGTTAAATTCTTGAATTTTTTATCACACATCATCCCAAATGTCACTAAACAGCTGGAAACGGGGAGATAAGCCTTTTTTGGAAGCATTGATTAAGATTTCTGACTTTTTCATCACATGTCAGCCCAAGTGTCAGAAAAGCGCTGGAAACAGGGAGATATGCCTTTTTTGGAAGAAATGGTTAAATTCTTGAATTTTTCATCACACATCATCCCAAATGGCACTTAACAGCTGGAAACGGGGAGATAAGCCTTTTTTGGAAGCATTGATTAAGATTTCTGACTTTTTCATCACATGTCAGCCCAAGTGTCAAAAAAGCGCTGGAAACAGGGAGATATGCCTTTTTTGGAAGCAATGGTTAACATTTTGACTTTTTCATCACATATCAGCTCCAGTGTCAGAAAAGCGCTGGAAACAGGGAGATATGCCTTTTTTTGGAAAAAATTGTTAAATTCTTGAATTTGTCATCACACATCATCCCAAATGTCACTAAACAGCTGGAAACGGGGAGATAAGCCTTTTTTGGAAGCATTGATTAAGATTTCTGACTTTTTCATCACATGTCAGCCCAAGTGTCAGAAAAGCGCTGGAAACAGGGAAATATGCCTTTTTTGGAAGAAATGGTTCAATTCTTGAATTTTTCATCACACATCATCCCAAATGGCACTAAACAGCTGGAAACGGGGAGATAAGCCTTTTTTGGAAGCATTGATTAAGATTTCTGACTTTTTCATCACATGTCAGCCCAAGTGTCAAAAAAGCGCTGGAAACAGGGAGATATGCCTTTTTTGGAAGAAATGGTTAAATTCTTGAATTTTTAATCACAGATCATCCCAAATGTCACTAAACAGCTGGAAAAGGGGAGATAAGCCTTTTTTGGAAGCAATGGTTAATATTTTGACTTTTCATCACATGTCAGCCCAAGTGTCAGAAAAGCGCTGGAAACAGGGAGATAAGCCTTTTTTGGAAGAAATGGTTAAATTCTTGAATTTTTCATCACACATCATCCCAAATGTCACTAAACAGCTGGAAACGGGGAGATAAGCCTTTTTTGGAAGCATTGATTAAGATTTCTGACTTTTTCATCACATGTCAGCCCAAGTGTCAGAAAAGCGCTGGAAACAGGGAGATATGCCTTTTTTGGAAGAAATGTTTAAATTCTTGAATTTTTCATCACACATCATCCCAAATGGCCCTAAACAGCTGGAAACGGGGAGATAAGCCTTTTTTGGAAGCAATGGTTAAACATTTTGACTTTTTCATCACATGTCAGCCCAAGTGTCAGAAAAGCGCTGGAAACAGGGAGATATGCCTTTTTTGGAAGAAATGGTTCAATTCTTGAATTTTTCATCGCACATCATCCCAAATGGCACTAAACAGCTGGAAACGGGGAGATAAGCCTTTTTTGGAAGCATTGATTAAGATTTCTGACTTTTTCATCACATGTTGGCCCAAGTGTCAAAAAAGCGCTGGAAACAGGGAGGTATGCCTTTTTTGGAAGAAATGGTTAAATTCTTGAATTTTTAATCACAGATCATCCCAAATGTCACTAAACAGCTGGAAACGGGGAGATAAGCCTTTTTTGGAAGCAATGGTTAACATTTTGACTTTTTCATCACATGTCAGCCCAAGTGTCAGAAAAGCGCTGGAAACAGGGAGATATGCCTTTTTTGGAAGAAATGGTTAAATTCTTGAATTTTTCATCACACATCATCCCAAATGTCACTAAACAGCTGGAAACGGGGAGATAAGCCTTTTTTGGAAGCATTGATTAAGATTTCTGACTTTTTCATCACATGTCAGCCCAAGTGTCAGAAAAGCGCTGGAAACAGGGAGATATGCCTTTTTTTGAAGAAATGGTTAAATTCTTGAATTTTTCATCACACATCATCCCAAATGTCACTAAACAGCTGGAAACGGGGAGATAAGCCTTTTTTGGAAGCAATGGTTAAACATTTTGACTTTTTCATCACATGTCAGCCCAAGTGTCAGAAAAGCGCTAGAAACAGGGAGATATGCCTTTTTTGGAAGAAATGGTTCAATTCTTGAATTTTTCATCGCACATCATCCCAAATGGCCCTAAACAGCTGGAAACGGGGAGATAAGCCTTTTTTGGAAGCAATGGTTAAACATTTTGACTTTTTCATCACATGTCAGCCCAAGTGTCAGAAAAGCGCTGGAAACAGGGAGATATGCCTTTTTTGGAAGAAATGGTTCAATTCTTGAATTTTTCATCGCACATCATCCCAAATGGCACTAAACAGCTGGAAACGGGGAGATAAGCCTTTTTTGGAAGCATTGATTAAGATTTCTGACTTTTTCATCACATGTCAGCCCAAGTGTCAAAAAAGCGCTGGAAACAGGGAGGTATGCCTTTTTTGGAAGAAATGGTTAAATTCTTGAATTTATAATCACAGATCATTCCAAATGTCACTAAACAGCTGGAAACGGGGAGATAAGCCTTTTTTGGAAGCAATGGTTAACATTTTGACTTTTTCATCACATGTCAGCCCAAGTGTCAGAAAAGCGCTGGAAACAGGGAGATAAGCCTTTTTTGGAAGAAATGGTTAAATTCTTGAATTTTTCATCACACATCATCCCAAATGTCACTAAACAGCTGGAAACGGGGAGATAAGCCTTTTTTGGAAGCAATGGTTAACATTTTGACTTTTTCATCACATATCAGCTCAAGTGTCAGAAAAGCGCTGGAAACAGGGAGATATGCCTTTTTTTGGAAGAAATGGTTAAATTCTTGAATTTTTCATCACACATCATCCCAAATGTCACTAAACAGCTGGAAACGGGGAGATAAGCCTTTTTTGGAAGCATTGATTAAGATTTCTGACTTTTTCATCACATGTCAGCCCAAGTGTCAGAAAAGCGCTGGAAACAGGGAGATATGCCTTTTTTGGAAGAAATGGTTAAATTCTTGAATTTTTCATCACACATCATCCCAAATGTCACTAAACAGCTGGAAACGGGGAGTTTAGCCTTTTTTGGAAGCATTGATTAAGATTTCTGACTTTTTCATCACATGTCAGCCCAAGTGTCACAAAAGCGCTGGAAACAGGGAGATATGCCTTTTTTGGAAGAAATGGTTCAATTCTTGAATTTTTAATCACACATCATCCCAAATGTCACTAAACAGCTGGAAACGGGGAGATAAGCCTTTTTTGGAAGCATTGATTAAGATTTCTGACTTTTTCATCACATGTCAGCCCAAGTGTCAGAAAAGCGTTGGAAACAGGGAGATATGCCTTGTTTGGAAGAAATGGTTAAATTCTTGAATTTTTCATCACACATCATCCCAAATGTCACTAAACAGCTGGAAACGGGGAGATAAGCCTTTTTTGGAAGCATTGATTAAGATTTCTGACTTTTTCATCACATGTCAGCCCAAGTGTCAAAAAAGCGCTGGAAACAGGGAGATATGCCTTTTTTGGAATAAATGGTTAAATTCTTGAATTTTTCATCACACATCATCCCAAATGTCACTAAACAGCTGGAAACGGGGAGATAAGCCTTTTTTGGAAGCATTGATTAAGATTTCTGACTTTTTCATCACATGTCAGCCCAAGTGTCAGAAAAGCGCTGGAAACAGGGAGATAAGCCTTTTTTGGAAGAAATGGTTAAATTCTTGAATTTTTAATCACAGATCATCCCAAATGTCACTAAACAGCTGGAAACGGGGAGATAAGCCTTTTTTGGATGCAAAGGTTAACATTTTGACTTTTTCATCACATATCAGCTCCAGTGTCAGAAAAGCGCTGGAAACAGGGAGATATGCCTTTTTTTGGAAAAAATGGTTAAATTCTTGAATTTTTCATCACACATCATCCCAAATGTCACTAAACAGCTGGAAACGGGGAGATAAGCCTTTTTTGGAAGCATTGATTAAGATTTCTGACTTTTTCATCACATGTCAGCCCAAGTGTCAGAAAAGCGCTGGAAACAGGGAGATAAGCCTTTTTTGGAAGAAATGGTTAAATTCTTGAATTTTTAATCACAGATCATCCCAAATGTCACTAAACAGCTGGAAACGGGGAGATAAGCCTTTTTTGGAAGCAATGGTTAACATTTTGACTTTTTCATCACATATCAGCTCCAGTGTCAGAAAAGCGCTGGAAACAGGGAGATATGCCTTTTTTTGGAAAAAATGGTTAAATTCTTGAATTTTTCATCACACATCATCCCAAATGTCACTAAACAGCTGGAAACGGGGAGATAAGCCTTTTTTGGAAGCATTGATTAAGATTTCTGACTTTTTCATCACATGTCAGCCCAAGTGTCAGAAAAGCGCTGGAAACAGGGAGATATGCCTTTTTTGGAAGAAATGGTTCAATTCTTGAATTTTTCATCACACATCATCCCAAATGGCACTAAACAGCTGGAAACGGGGAGATAAGCTTTTTTTGGAAGCATTGATTAAGATTACTGACTTTTTCATCACATGTCAGCCCAAGTGTCAAAAAAGCGCTGGAAACAGGGAGATATGCCTTTTTTGGAAGAAATGGTTAAATTCTTGAATTTTTAATCACAGATCATCCCAAATGTCACTAAACAGCTGGAAACGGGGAGATAAGCCTTTTTTGGAAGCAATGGTTAACATTTTGACTTTTTCATCACATGTCAACCCAAGTGTCAGAAAAGCGCTGGAAACAGGGAGATAAGCCTTTTTTGGAAGAAATGGTTAAATTCTTGAATTTTTCATCACACATCATCCCAAATGTCACTAAACAGCTGGAAACGGGGAGATAAGCCTTTTTTGGAAGCATTGATTAAGATTTCTGACTTTTTCATCACATGTCAGCCCAAGTGTCAGAAAAACGCTGGAAACAGGGAGATATGCCTTTTTTGGAAGAAATGGTTAAATTCTTGAATTTTTCATCACACATCATCCCAAATGTCACTAAACAGCTGGAAACGGGGAGATAAGCCTTTTTTGGAAGCAATGGTTAACATTTTGACTTTTTCATCACATATCAGCTCCAGTGTCAGAAAAGCGCTGGAAACAGGGAGATATGCCTTTTTTTGGAAAAAATGGTTAAATTCTTGAATTTTTCATCACACATCATCCCAAATGTCACTAAACAGCTGGAAACGGGGAGATAAGCCTTTTTTGGAAGCATTGATTAAGATTTCTGACTTTTTCATCACATGTCAGCCCAAGTGTCAGAAAAGCGCTGGAAACAGGGAGATATGCCTTTTTTTTGGAAGAAATGGTTAAATTCTTGACTTTTTCATCACACATCATCCCAAATGTCACTAAACAGCTGTAAACGGAGAGATAAGCCTTTTTTGGAAGCATTGATTAAGATTTCTGACTTTTTCATCACATGTCAGCCCAAGTGTCAGAAAAGCGCTGGAAACAGAAAAAAATGCCTTTTTTGGAAGAAATGGTTAAATTCTTGAATTTTTCATCACACATCGTCCCAAGTGTCACTAATCAGCTGGAAATGGGGAGATAAGCCTTTTTTGGAAGCATTGATTAAGATTTCTGACTTTTTTATCACATGTCAGCCCAAGTGTCAGAAAAGCGCTGGAAACAGGGAGATATGCCTTTTTTGGAAGAAATGGTTAAATTCTTGAATTTTTAATCACAGATCATCCCAAATGTCACTAAACAGCTGGAAACGGAGAGATAAGCCTTTTTTGGAAGCAATGGTTAACATTTTGACTTTTTCATCACATATCAGTTCCAGTGTCAGAAAAGCGCTGGAAAAAGGGAGATATGCCTTTTTTTGGAAAAAATTGTTATTTCTTGAATTTTTCATCACACATCATCCCAAATGTCACTAAACAGCTGGAAACGGGGAGATAAGCCTTTTTTGGAAGCATTGATTAAGATTTCTGACTTTTTCATCACATGTCAGCCCAAGTGTCAGAAAAGCGCTGGAAACAGGGAGATATGCCTTTTTTGGAACAAATGGTTAAATTCTTGAATTTTTCATCACACATCATCCCAAATGTCACTAAACAGCTGGAAACGGGGAGATAAGCCTTTTTTGGAAGCAATGGTTAACATTTTGACTTTTTCATCACATATCAGCTCAAGTGTCAGAAAAGCGCTGGAAACAGAGACATATGCCTTTTTTTGGAAGAAATGGTTAAATTCTTGAATTTTTCATCACACATCATCCCAAATGTCACTAAACAGCTGGAAACGGGGAGATAAGCTTTTTTTGGAAGCATTGATTAAGATTTCTGACTTTTTCATCACATGTCAGCCCAAGTGTCAGAAAAGCGCTGGAAACAGGGAGATATGCCTTTTTTGCAAGAAATGGTTCAATTCTTGAATTTTTCATCACACATCATCCCAAATGGCACTAAACAGCTGGAAACGGGGAGATAAGCCTTTTTTGGAAGCATTGATTAAGATTTCTGACTTTTTCATCACATGTCAGCCCAAGTGTCAAAAAAGCGCTGGAAACAGGGAGATATGCCTTTTTTGGAAGAAATGGTTAAATTCTTGAATTTTTCATCACACATCATCCCAAATGTCACTAAACAGCTGGAAACGGGGAGATAAGCCTTTTTTGGAAGCAATGGTTAACATTTTGACTTTTTCATCACATATCAGCTCAAGTGTCAGAAAAGTGCTGGAAACAGGGAGATATGCCTTTTTTTGGAAGAAATGGTTAAATTCTTGAATTTTTTATCACACATCATCCCAAATGTCACTAAACAGCTGGAAACGGGGAGATAAGCCTTTTTTGGAAGCATTGATTAAGATTTCTGACTTTTTCATCACATGTCAGCCCAAGTGTCAGAAAAGCGCTGGAAACAGGGAGATATGCCTTGTTTGGAAGAAATGGTTAAATTCTTGAATTTTTCATCACACATCATCCCAAATGTCACTAAACAGCTGGAAACGGGGAGTTAAGCCTTTTTTGGAAGCATTGATTAAGATTTCTGACTTTTTCATCACATGTCAGCCCAAGTGTCAGAAAAGCGCTGGAAACAGGGAGATATGCCTTTTTTGGAAGAAATGGTTAAATTCTTGAATTTGTCATCACACATCATCCCAAATGTCACTAAACAGCTGGAAACGGGGAGATAAGCCTTTTTTGGAAGCAATGGTTAACATTTTGACTTTTTCATCACATATCAGCTCAAGTGTCAGAAAAGCGCTGGAAACAGGGAGATATGCCTTTTTTTGGAAGAAATGGTTAAATTCTTGAATTTTTCATCACACATCATCCCAAATGTCACTAAACAGCTGGAAACGGGGAGATAAGCCTTTTTTGGAAGCATTGATTAAGATTTCTGTCTTTTTCATCACATGTCAGCCCAAGTGTCAGAAAAGCGCTGGAAACAGGGAGATATGCCTTTTTTTGGAAGAAATGGTTAAATTCTTGAATTTTTCATCACACAACATCCCAAATGTCACTAAACAACTGGAAACGGGGAGAAAAGCCTTTTTTGGAAGCATTGATTAAGATTTCTGACTTTTTCATCACATGTCAGCCCAAGTGTCAAAAAAGCGCTGGAAACAGGGAGATATGCCTTTTTTGGAAGAAATGGTTAAATTCTTGAATTTTTCCTGACACATCATCCCAAATGTCACTAAACAGCTGGAAACGGGGAGATAAGCCTTTTTTGGAAGCATTGATTAAGATTTCTGACTTTTTTATCACATGTCAACCCAAGTGTCAAAAAAGCGCTGGAAACAGGGAGATATGCCTTTTTTGGAAGAAATGGTTAAATTCTTGAATTTTTCCTCACACATCATCCCAAATGTCACTAAACAGCTGGAAACGGGGAGATAAGCCTTTTTTGGAAGCATTGATTAAGATTTCTGACTTTTTCATCACATGTCAGCCCAAGTGTCAGAAAAGCGCTGGAAACAGGGAGATATGCCTTTTTTGGAAGAAATGGTTAAATTCTTGAATTTTTCATCACACATCATCCCAAATGTCACTAAACAGCTGGAAACGGGGAGATAAGCCTTTTTTGGAAGCATTGATTAAGATTTCTGACTTTTTCATCACATGTCAGCCCAAGTGTCAGAAAAGCGCTGGAAACAGGGAGATAAGCCTTTTTTGGAAGAAATGGTTAAATTCTTGAATTTTTCATCACACATCATCCCAAATGTCACTAAACAGCTGGAAACGGGGAGATAAGGCTTTTTTGGAAGCAATGGTTAACATTTTGACTTTTTCATCACATATCAGCTCAAGTGTCAGAAAAGCGCTGGAAACAGGGAGATATGCCTTTTTTTGGAAGAAATGGTTAAATTCTTGAATTTTTCATCACACATCATCCCAAATGTCACTAAACAGCTGGAAACGGGGAGATAAGCCTTTTTTGGAAGCATTGATTAAGATTTCTGACTTTTTCATCACATTTCAGCCCAAGTGTCAGAAAAGCGCAGGAAACAGGGAGATATGCCTTGTTTGGAAGAAATGGTTAAATTCTTGAATTTTTCATCACACATCATCCCAAATGTCACTAAACAGCTGGAAACGGGGAGATAAGCCTTTTTTGGAAGCATTGATTAAGATTTCTGACTTTTTCATCACATGTCAGCCCAAGTGTCAAAAAAGCGCTGGAAACAGGGAGATATGCCTTTTTTGGATAAAATGGTTAAATTCTTGAATTTTTCATCACACATCATCCCAAATGTCACTAAACAGCTGGAAACGGGGAGATAAGCCTTTTTTGGAAGCATTGATTAAGATTTCTGACTTTTTCATCACATGTCAGCCCAAGTGTCAGAAAAGCGCTGGAAACAGGGAGATATGCCTTTTTTGGAAGAAATGGTTAAATTCTTGAATTTTTCATCACACATCATCCCAAATGTCACTAAACAGCTGGAAACGGGGAGATAAGCCTTTTTTGGAAGCATTGATTAAGATTTCTGACTTTTTCATCACATGTCAGCCCAAGTGTCAGAAAAGCGCTGTAAACAGGGAGATAAGCCTTTTTTGGAAGAAATGGTTAAATTCTTGAATTTTTCATCACACATCATCCCAAATGTCACTAAACAGCTGGAAACACGGAGATATGCCTTTTTTGGAAGCAATGGTTAAATTCTTGAATTTTTAATCACAGATCATCCCAAATGTCACTAAACAGCTGGAAACGGGGAGATAAGCCTTTTTTGGAAGCATTGATTAAGATTTCTGACTTTTTCATCACATGTCAGCCCAAGTGTCAGAAAAGCGCTGGAAACAGGGAGATAAGCCTTTTTTGGAAGAAATGGTTAAATTCTTGAATTTTTCATCACACATCATCCCAAATGTCACTAAACAGCTGGAAACGGGGAGATAAGCCTTTTTTGGAAGCAATGGTTAACATTTTGACTTTTTCATCACATATCAGCTCAAGTGTCAGAAAAGCGCTGGAAACAGGGAGATATGCCTTTTTTTGGAAGAAATGGTTAAATTCTTGTATTTTTCATCACACATCATCCCAAATGTCACTAAACAGCTGGAAACGGGGAGATAAGCCTTTTTTGGAAGCATTGATTAAGATTTCTGACTTTTTCATCACATGTCAGCCCAAGTGTCAGAAAAGCGCTGGAAACAGGGAGATATGCCTTTTTTGGAAGAAATGGTTAAATTCTTGAATTTTTCATCACACATCATCCCAAATGTCACTAAACAGCTGGAAACGGGGAGATAAGCCTTTTTTGGAAGCATTGATTAAGATTTCTGACTTTTTCATCACATGTCAGCCCAAGTGTCAGAAAAGCGCTGGAAACAGGGAGATAAACCTTTTTTGGAAGAAATGGTTAAATTCTTGAATTTTTCATCACATATCATCCCAAATGTCACTAAACAGCTGGAAACGGGGAGATAAGCCTTTTTTGGAAGCATTGATTAAGATTTCTGACTTTTTCATCACATGTCAGCCCAAGTGTCAGAAAAGCGCTGGAAACAGGGAGATAAGCCTTGTTTGGAAGAAATGGTTAAATTCTTGAATTTTTCATCACACATCATCCCAAATGGCACTAAACAGCTGGAAACGGGGAGATAAGCCTTTTTTGGAAGCAATGGTTAACATTTTGACTTTTCATCACATATCAGCCCAAGTGTCAGAAAAGCGCTGGAAACAGGGAGATATGCCTTTTTTGGAAGAAATGGTTAAATTCTTGAATTTTTCATCACACATCATCCCAAATGTCACTAAACAGCTGGAAACGGGGAGATAAGCCTTTTTTGGAAGCATTGATTAAGATTTCTGACTTTTTCATCACATTTCAGCCCAAGTGTCAGAAAAGCGCTGGAAACAGGGAGATATGCCTTGTTTGGAAGAAATGGTTAAATTCTTGAATTTTTCATCACACATCATCCCAAATGTCACTAAACAGCTGGAAACGGGGAGATAAGCCTTTTTTGGAAGCATTGATTAAGATTTCTGACTTTTTCATCACATGTCAGCCCAAGTGTCAGAAAAGCGCTGGAAACAGGGAGATATGCCTTTTTTGGAAGAAATGGTTAAATTCTTGAATTTTTCATCACACATCATCCCAAATGTCACTAAACAGCTGGAAACGGGGAGATAAGCCTTTTTTGGAAGCATTGATTAAGATTTCTGACTTTTTCATCACATGTCAGCCCAAGTGTCAGAAAAGCGCTGGAAACAGGGAGATATGCCTTTTTTGGAAGAAATGGTTAAATTTTTGAATTTTTCATCACACATCATCCCAAATGTCACTAAACAGCTGGAAACGGGGAGATAAGCCTTTTTTGGAAGCAATGGTTAACATTTTGACTTTTTCATCACATATCAGCTCCAGTGTCAGAAAAGCGCTGGAAACAGGGAGATATGCCTTTTTTTGGAAAAGATTGTTAAATTCTTGAATTTTTCATCACACATCTTCCCAAATGTCACTAAACAGCTGGAAACGGGGAGATAAGCCTTTTTTGGAAGCATTGATTAAGATTTCTGACTTTTTCATCACATGTCAGCCCAAGTGTCAGAAAAGCGCTGGAAACAGGGAGATATGCCTTTTTTGGAAGAAATGGTTAAATTCTTGAATTTTTCATCACACATCATCCCAAATGTCACTAAACAGCTGGAAACGGGGAGATAAGCCTTTTATGGAAGCATTGATTAAGATTTCTGACTTTTTCATCACATGTCAGCCCAAGTGTCAGAAAAGCGCTGGAAACAGGGAGATATGCCTTTTTTTGGAAGAAATGGTTAAATTCTTGAATTTTTTATCACACATCATCCCAAATGTCACTAAACAGCTGGAAACGGGGAGATCAGCCTTTTTTGGAAGCAATGGTTAACATTTTGACTTTTTCATCACATATCAGCTCAAGTGTCAGAAAAGCGCTGGAAACAGGGAGATATGCCTTTTTTTGGAAGAAATGGTTAAATTCTTGAATTTTTTATCACACATCATCCCAAATGTCACTAAACAGCTGGAAACGGGGAGATAAGCCTTTTTTGGAAGCATTGATTAAGATTTCTGACTTTTTCATCACATGTCAGCCCAAGTGTCAGAAAAGCGCTGGAAACAGGGAGATATGCCTTTTTTGGAAGAAATGGTTAAATTCTTGAATTTTTCATCACACATCATCCCAAATGGCACTTAACAGCTGGAAACGGGGAGATAAGCCTTTTTTGGAAGCATTGATTAAGATTTCTGACTTTTTCATCACATGTCAGCCCAAGTGTCAAAAAAGCGCTGGAAACAGGGAGATATGCCTTTTTTGGAAGCAATGGTTAACATTTTGACTTTTTCATCACATATCAGCTCCAGTGTCAGAAAAGCGCTGGAAACAGGGAGATATGCCTTTTTTTGGAAAAAATTGTTAAATTCTTGAATTTGTCATCACACATCATCCCAAATGTCACTAAACAGCTGGAAACGGGGAGATAAGCCTTTTTTGGAAGCATTGATTAAGATTTCTGACTTTTTCATCACATGTCAGCCCAAGTGTCAGAAAAGCGCTGGAAACAGGGAAATATGCCTTTTTTGGAAGAAATGGTTCAATTCTTGAATTTTTCATCACACATCATCCCAAATGGCACTAAACAGCTGGAAACGGGGAGATAAGCCTTTTTTGGAAGCATTGATTAAGATTTCTGACTTTTTCATCACATGTCAGCCCAAGTGTCAAAAAAGCGCTGGAAACAGGGAGATATGCCTTTTTTGGAAGAAATGGTTAAATTCTTGAATTTTTAATCACAGATCATCCCAAATGTCACTAAACAGCTGGAAAAGGGGAGATAAGCCTTTTTTGGAAGCAATGGTTAATATTTTGACTTTTCATCACATGTCAGCCCAAGTGTCAGAAAAGCGCTGGAAACAGGGAGATAAGCCTTTTTTGGAAGAAATGGTTAAATTCTTGAATTTTTCATCACACATCATCCCAAATGTCACTAAACAGCTGGAAACGGGGAGATAAGCCTTTTTTGGAAGCATTGATTAAGATTTCTGACTTTTTCATCACATGTCAGCCCAAGTGTCAGAAAAGCGCTGGAAACAGGGAGATATGCCTTTTTTGGAAGAAATGTTTAAATTCTTGAATTTTTCATCACACATCATCCCAAATGGCCCTAAACAGCTGGAAACGGGGAGATAAGCCTTTTTTGGAAGCAATGGTTAAACATTTTGACTTTTTCATCACATGTCAGCCCAAGTGTCAGAAAAGCGCTGGAAACAGGGAGATATGCCTTTTTTGGAAGAAATGGTTCAATTCTTGAATTTTTCATCGCACATCATCCCAAATGGCACTAAACAGCTGGAAACGGGGAGATAAGCCTTTTTTGGAAGCATTGATTAAGATTTCTGACTTTTTCATCACATGTTGGCCCAAGTGTCAAAAAAGCGCTGGAAACAGGGAGGTATGCCTTTTTTGGAAGAAATGGTTAAATTCTTGAATTTTTAATCACAGATCATCCCAAATGTCACTAAACAGCTGGAAACGGGGAGATAAGCCTTTTTTGGAAGCAATGGTTAACATTTTGACTTTTTCATCACATGTCAGCCCAAGTGTCAGAAAAGCGCTGGAAACAGGGAGATATGCCTTTTTTGGAAGAAATGGTTAAATTCTTGAATTTTTCATCACACATCATCCCAAATGTCACTAAACAGCTGGAAACGGGGAGATAAGCCTTTTTTGGAAGCATTGATTAAGATTTCTGACTTTTTCATCACATGTCAGCCCAAGTGTCAGAAAAGCGCTGGAAACAGGGAGATATGCCTTTTTTTGAAGAAATGGTTAAATTCTTGAATTTTTCATCACACATCATCCCAAATGTCACTAAACAGCTGGAAACGGGGAGATAAGCCTTTTTTGGAAGCAATGGTTAAACATTTTGACTTTTTCATCACATGTCAGCCCAAGTGTCAGAAAAGCGCTAGAAACAGGGAGATATGCCTTTTTTGGAAGAAATGGTTCAATTCTTGAATTTTTCATCGCACATCATCCCAAATGGCCCTAAACAGCTGGAAACGGGGAGATAAGCCTTTTTTGGAAGCAATGGTTAAACATTTTGACTTTTTCATCACATGTCAGCCCAAGTGTCAGAAAAGCGCTGGAAACAGGGAGATATGCCTTTTTTGGAAGAAATGGTTCAATTCTTGAATTTTTCATCGCACATCATCCCAAATGGCACTAAACAGCTGGAAACGGGGAGATAAGCCTTTTTTGGAAGCATTGATTAAGATTTCTGACTTTTTCATCACATGTCAGCCCAAGTGTCAAAAAAGCGCTGGAAACAGGGAGGTATGCCTTTTTTGGAAGAAATGGTTAAATTCTTGAATTTATAATCACAGATCATTCCAAATGTCACTAAACAGCTGGAAACGGGGAGATAAGCCTTTTTTGGAAGCAATGGTTAACATTTTGACTTTTTCATCACATGTCAGCCCAAGTGTCAGAAAAGCGCTGGAAACAGGGAGATAAGCCTTTTTTGGAAGAAATGGTTAAATTCTTGAATTTTTCATCACACATCATCCCAAATGTCACTAAACAGCTGGAAACGGGGAGATAAGCCTTTTTTGGAAGCAATGGTTAACATTTTGACTTTTTCATCACATATCAGCTCAAGTGTCAGAAAAGCGCTGGAAACAGGGAGATATGCCTTTTTTTGGAAGAAATGGTTAAATTCTTGAATTTTTCATCACACATCATCCCAAATGTCACTAAACAGCTGGAAACGGGGAGATAAGCCTTTTTTGGAAGCATTGATTAAGATTTCTGACTTTTTCATCACATGTCAGCCCAAGTGTCAGAAAAGCGCTGGAAACAGGGAGATATGCCTTTTTTGGAAGAAATGGTTAAATTCTTGAATTTTTCATCACACATCATCCCAAATGTCACTAAACAGCTGGAAACGGGGAGTTTAGCCTTTTTTGGAAGCATTGATTAAGATTTCTGACTTTTTCATCACATGTCAGCCCAAGTGTCACAAAAGCGCTGGAAACAGGGAGATATGCCTTTTTTGGAAGAAATGGTTCAATTCTTGAATTTTTAATCACACATCATCCCAAATGTCACTAAACAGCTGGAAACGGGGAGATAAGCCTTTTTTGGAAGCATTGATTAAGATTTCTGACTTTTTCATCACATGTCAGCCCAAGTGTCAGAAAAGCGTTGGAAACAGGGAGATATGCCTTGTTTGGAAGAAATGGTTAAATTCTTGAATTTTTCATCACACATCATCCCAAATGTCACTAAACAGCTGGAAACGGGGAGATAAGCCTTTTTTGGAAGCATTGATTAAGATTTCTGACTTTTTCATCACATGTCAGCCCAAGTGTCAAAAAAGCGCTGGAAACAGGGAGATATGCCTTTTTTGGAATAAATGGTTAAATTCTTGAATTTTTCATCACACATCATCCCAAATGTCACTAAACAGCTGGAAACGGGGAGATAAGCCTTTTTTGGAAGCATTGATTAAGATTTCTGACTTTTTCATCACATGTCAGCCCAAGTGTCAGAAAAGCGCTGGAAACAGGGAGATAAGCCTTTTTTGGAAGAAATGGTTAAATTCTTGAATTTTTAATCACAGATCATCCCAAATGTCACTAAACAGCTGGAAACGGGGAGATAAGCCTTTTTTGGATGCAAAGGTTAACATTTTGACTTTTTCATCACATATCAGCTCCAGTGTCAGAAAAGCGCTGGAAACAGGGAGATATGCCTTTTTTTGGAAAAAATGGTTAAATTCTTGAATTTTTCATCACACATCATCCCAAATGTCACTAAACAGCTGGAAACGGGGAGATAAGCCTTTTTTGGAAGCATTGATTAAGATTTCTGACTTTTTCATCACATGTCAGCCCAAGTGTCAGAAAAGCGCTGGAAACAGGGAGATAAGCCTTTTTTGGAAGAAATGGTTAAATTCTTGAATTTTTAATCACAGATCATCCCAAATGTCACTAAACAGCTGGAAACGGGGAGATAAGCCTTTTTTGGAAGCAATGGTTAACATTTTGACTTTTTCATCACATATCAGCTCCAGTGTCAGAAAAGCGCTGGAAACAGGGAGATATGCCTTTTTTTGGAAAAAATGGTTAAATTCTTGAATTTTTCATCACACATCATCCCAAATGTCACTAAACAGCTGGAAACGGGGAGATAAGCCTTTTTTGGAAGCATTGATTAAGATTTCTGACTTTTTCATCACATGTCAGCCCAAGTGTCAGAAAAGCGCTGGAAACAGGGAGATATGCCTTTTTTGGAAGAAATGGTTCAATTCTTGAATTTTTCATCACACATCATCCCAAATGGCACTAAACAGCTGGAAACGGGGAGATAAGCTTTTTTTGGAAGCATTGATTAAGATTACTGACTTTTTCATCACATGTCAGCCCAAGTGTCAAAAAAGCGCTGGAAACAGGGAGATATGCCTTTTTTGGAAGAAATGGTTAAATTCTTGAATTTTTAATCACAGATCATCCCAAATGTCACTAAACAGCTGGAAACGGGGAGATAAGCCTTTTTTGGAAGCAATGGTTAACATTTTGACTTTTTCATCACATGTCAACCCAAGTGTCAGAAAAGCGCTGGAAACAGGGAGATAAGCCTTTTTTGGAAGAAATGGTTAAATTCTTGAATTTTTCATCACACATCATCCCAAATGTCACTAAACAGCTGGAAACGGGGAGATAAGCCTTTTTTGGAAGCATTGATTAAGATTTCTGACTTTTTCATCACATGTCAGCCCAAGTGTCAGAAAAACGCTGGAAACAGGGAGATATGCCTTTTTTGGAAGAAATGGTTAAATTCTTGAATTTTTCATCACACATCATCCCAAATGTCACTAAACAGCTGGAAACGGGGAGATAAGCCTTTTTTGGAAGCAATGGTTAACATTTTGACTTTTTCATCACATATCAGCTCCAGTGTCAGAAAAGCGCTGGAAACAGGGAGATATGCCTTTTTTTGGAAAAAATGGTTAAATTCTTGAATTTTTCATCACACATCATCCCAAATGTCACTAAACAGCTGGAAACGGGGAGATAAGCCTTTTTTGGAAGCATTGATTAAGATTTCTGACTTTTTCATCACATGTCAGCCCAAGTGTCAGAAAAGCGCTGGAAACAGGGAGATATGCCTTTTTTTTGGAAGAAATGGTTAAATTCTTGACTTTTTCATCACACATCATCCCAAATGTCACTAAACAGCTGTAAACGGAGAGATAAGCCTTTTTTGGAAGCATTGATTAAGATTTCTGACTTTTTCATCACATGTCAGCCCAAGTGTCAGAAAAGCGCTGGAAACAGAAAAAAATGCCTTTTTTGGAAGAAATGGTTAAATTCTTGAATTTTTCATCACACATCGTCCCAAGTGTCACTAATCAGCTGGAAATGGGGAGATAAGCCTTTTTTGGAAGCATTGATTAAGATTTCTGACTTTTTTATCACATGTCAGCCCAAGTGTCAGAAAAGCGCTGGAAACAGGGAGATATGCCTTTTTTGGAAGAAATGGTTAAATTCTTGAATTTTTAATCACAGATCATCCCAAATGTCACTAAAACAGCTGGAAACGGAGAGATAAGCCTTTTTTGGAAGCAATGGTTAACATTTTGACTTTTTCATCACATATCAGTTCCAGTGTCAGAAAAGCGCTGGAAAAAGGGAGATATGCCTTTTTTTGGAAAAAATTGTTATTTCCTTGAATTTTTCATCACACATCATCCCAAAATGTCACTAAACAGCTGGAAACGGGGAGATAAGCCTTTTTTGGAAGCATTGATTAAGATTTCTGACTTTTTCATCACATGTCAGCCCAAGTTGTCAGAAAAGCGCTGGAAAACAGGGAGATATGCCTTTTTGGAACAAATGGTTTAAATTCTTGAATTTTTCATCACACATCATCCCAAATGTCACTAAACAGCTGGAAACGGGGAGATAAGCCTTTTTTGGAAGCAATGGTTAACATTTTGACTTTTTCATCACATATCAGCTCAAGTGTCAGAAAAGCGCTGGAAACAGAGACATATGCCTTTTTTGGAAGAAATGGTTAAATTCTTGAATTTTCATCACACATCATCCCAAATGTCACTAAACAGCTGGAAACGGGGAGATAAGCTTTTTTTGGAAGCATTGATTAAGATTTCTGACTTTTTCATCACATGTCAGCCCAAGTGTCAGAAAAGCGCTGGAAACAGGAGATATGCCTTTTTTGCAAGAAATGGTTCAATTCTTGAATTTTCATCACACATCATCCCAAATGGCACTAAAACAGCTGGAAACGGGGAGATAAGCCTTTTTTGGAAATTGATTAAGATTTCTGACTTTTTCATCACATGTCAGCCCAAGTGTCAAAAAAGCGCTGGAAACAGGGAGATATGCCTTTTTTGGAAGAAATGGTTAAATTCTTGAATTTTTCATCACACATCATCCCAAATGTCACTAAACAGCTGGAAACGGGGAGATAAGCCTTTTTTGGAAGCATTGATTAAGATTTCTGACTTTTTCATCACATGTCAGCCCAAGTGTCAGAAAAGCGCTGGAAACAGGGAGATATGCCTTGTTTGGAAGAAATGGTTAAATTCTTGAATTTTTCATCACACATCATCCCAAATGTCACTAAACAGCTGGAAACGGGGAGTTAAGCCTTTTTTGGAAGCATTGATTAAGATTTCTGACTTTTTCATCACATGTCAGCTCAAGTGTCAGAAAAGCGCTGGAAACAGGGAGATATGCCTTTTTTTGGAAGAAATGGTTAAATTCTTGAATTTTTCATCACACATCATCCCAAATGTCACTAAACAGCTGGAAACGGGGAGATAAGCCTTTTTTGGAAGCATTGATTAAGATTTCTGTCTTTTTCATCACATGTCAGCCCAAGTGTCAGAAAAGCGCTGGAAACAGGGAGATATGCCTTTTTTTGGAAGAAATGGTTAAATTCTTGAATTTTTCATCACACAACATCCCAAATGTCACTAAACAGCTGGAAACGGGGAGAAAAGCCTTTTTTGGAAGCATTGATTAAGATTTCTGACTTTTTCATCACATGTCAGCCCAAGTGTCAGAAAAGCGCTGGAAACAGGGAGATATGCCTTTTTTGGAAGAAATGGTTAAATTCTTGAATTTTTCATCACACATCGTCCCAAGTGTCACTAATCAGCTGGAAATGGGGAGATAAGCCTTTTTTGGAAGCATTGATTAAGATTTCTGACTTTTTTATCACATGTCAGCCCAAGTGTCAGAAAAGCGCTGGAAACAGGGAGATATGCCTTTTTTGGAAGAAATGGTTAAATTCTTGAATTTTTAATCACAGATCATCCCAAATGTCACTAAACAGCTGGAAACGGAGAGATAAGCCTTTTTTGGAAGCAATGGTTAACATTTTGACTTTTTCATCACATATCAGTTCCAGTGTCAGAAAAGCGCTGGAAAAAGGGAGATATGCCTTTTTTTGGAAAAAATTGTTATTTCTTGAATTTTTCATCACACATCATCCCAAATGTCACTAAACAGCTGGAAACGGGGAGATAAGCCTTTTTTGGAAGCATTGATTAAGATTTCTGACTTTTTCATCACATGTCAGCCCAAGTGTCAGAAAAGCGCTGGAAACAGGGAGATATGCCTTTTTTGGAAGAAATGGTTAAATTCTTGAATTTTTCATCACACATCATCCCAAATGTCACTAAACAGCTGGAAACGGGGAGATAAGCTTTTTTTGGAAGCATTGATTAAGATATCTGACTTTTTCATCACATGTCAGCCCAAGTGTCAGAAAAGCGCTGGAAACAGGGAGATATGCCTTTTTTGCAAGAAATGGTTCAATTCTTGAATTTTTCATCACACATCATCCCAAATGGCACTAAACAGCTGGAAACGGGGAGATAAGCCTTTTTTGGAAGCATTGATTAAGATTTCTGACTTTTTCATCACATGTCAGCCCAAGTGTCAAAAAAGCGCTGGAAACAGGGAGATATGCCTTTTTTGGAAGAAATGGTTAAATTCTTGAATTTTTCATCACACATCATCCCAAATGTCACTAAACAGCTGGAAACGGGGAGATAAGCCTTTTTTGGAAGCAATGGTTAACATTTTGACTTTTTCATCACATATCAGCTCAAGTGTCAGAAAAGCGCTGGAAACAGGGAGATATGCCTTTTTTTGGAAGAAATGGTTAAATTCTTGAATTTTTTATCACACATCATCCCAAATGTCACTAAACAGCTGGAAACGGGGAGATAAGCCTTTTTTGGAAGCATTGATTAAGATTTCTGACTTTTTCATCACATGTCAGCCCAAGTGTCAGAAAAGCGCTGGAAACAGGGAGATATGCCTTGTTTGGAAGAAATGGTTAAATTCTTGAATTTTTCATCACACATCATCCCAAATGTCACTAAACAGCTGGAAACGGGGAGTTAAGCCTTTTTTGGAAGCATTGATTAAGATTTCTGACTTTTTCATCACATGTCAGCTCAAGTGTCAGAAAAGCGCTGGAAACAGGGAGATATGCCTTTTTTTGGAAGAAATGGTTAAATTCTTGAATTTTTCATCACACATCATCCCAAATGTCACTAAACAGCTGGAAACGGGGAGATAAGCCTTTTTTGGAAGCATTGATTAAGATTTCTGTCTTTTTCATCACATGTCAGCCCAAGTGTCAGAAAAGCGCTGGAAACAGGGAGATATGCCTTTTTTGGAAGAAATGGTTAAATTCTTGAATTTTTCATCACACATCATCCCAAATGTCACTAAACAGCTGGAAACGGGGAGATAAGCCTTTTTTGGAAGCATTGATTAAGATTTCTGACTTTTTCATCACATGTCAGCCCAAGTGTCAGAAAAGCGCTGGAAACAGGGAGATAAGCCTTTTTTGGAAGAAATGGTTAAATTCTTGAATTTTTCATCACACATCATCCCAAATGTCACTAAACAGCTGGAAACGGGGAGATAAGGCTTTTTTGGAAGCAATGGTTAACATTTTGACTTTTTCATCACATATCAGCTCAAGTGTCAGAAAAGCGCTGGAAACAGGGAGATATGCCTTTTTTTGGAAGAAATGGTTAAATTCTTGAATTTTTCATCACACATCATCCCAAATGTCACTAAACAGCTGGAAACGGGGAGATAAGCCTTTTTTGGAAGCATTGATTAAGATTTCTGACTTTTTCATCACATTTCAGCCCAAGTGTCAGAAAAGCGCAGGAAACAGGGAGATATGCCTTGTTTGGAAGAAATGGTTAAATTCTTGAATTTTTCATCACACATCATCCCAAATGTCACTAAACAGCTGGAAACGGGGAGATAAGCCTTTTTTGGAAGCATTGATTAAGATTTCTGACTTTTTCATCACATGTCAGCCCAAGTGTCAAAAAAGCGCTGGAAACAGGGAGATATGCCTTTTTTGGATAAAATGGTTAAATTCTTGAATTTTTCATCACACATCATCCCAAATGTCACTAAACAGCTGGAAACGGGGAGATAAGCCTTTTTTGGAAGCATTGATTAAGATTTCTGACTTTTTCATCACATGTCAGCCCAAGTGTCAGAAAAGCGCTGGAAACAGGGAGATAAGCCTTTTTTGGAAGAAATGGTTAAATTCTTGAATTTTTCATCACACATCATCCCAAATGTCACTAAACAGCTGGAAACGGGGAGATAAGCCTTTTTTGGAAGCAATGGTTAACATTTTGACTTTTTCATCACATATCAGCCCAAGTGTCAGAAAAGCGCTGGAAACAGGGAGATAAGCCTTGTTTGGAAGAAATGGTTAAATTCTTGAATTTTTCATCACACATCATCCCAAATGTCACTAAACAGCTGGAAACGGGGAGATAAGCCTTTTTTGGAAGCATTGATTAAGATTTCTGACTTTTTCATCACATGTCAGCCCAAGTGTCAAAAAAGCGCTGGAAACAGGGAGATATGCCTTTTTTGGAAGAAATGGTTAAATTCTTGAATTTTTAATCACAGATCATCCCAAATGTCACTAAACAGCTGGAAACGGGGAGATAAGCCTTTTTTGGAAGCATTGATTAAGATTTCTGACTTTTTCATCACATGTCAGCCCAAGTGTCAAAAAAGCGCTGGAAACAGGGAGATATGCCTTTTTTGGAAGAAATGGTTAAATTCTTGAATTTTTCATCACACATCATCCCAAATGTCACTAAACAGCTGGAAACGGGGAGATAAGCCTTTTTTGGAAGCATTGATTAAGATTTCTGACTTTTTCATCACATGTCAGCCCAAGTGTCCGGAAAGTGCTGGAAACAGGGAGATAAGCCTTTTTTGGAAGAAATGGTTAAATTCTTGAATTTTTCATCACACATCATCCCAAATGTCACTAAACAGCTGGAAACGGGGAGATAAGCCTTTTTTGGAAGCATTGATTAAGATTTCTGACTTTTTCATCACATGTCAGCCCAAGTGTCAGAAAAGCGCTGGAAACAGGGAGATAAGCCTTTTTTGGAAGAAATGGTTAAATTCTTGAATTTTTCATCACACATCATCCCAAATGTCACTAAACAGCTGGAAACGGGGAGATAAGCCTTTTTTGGAAGCAATGGTTAACATTTTGACTTTTTCATCACATATCAGCTCAAGTGTCAGAAAAGCGCTGGAAACAGGGAGATATGCCTTTTTTTGGAAGAAATGGTTAAATTCTTGAATTTTTCATCACACATCATCCCAAATGTCACTAAACAGCTGGAAACGGGGAGATAAGCCTTTTTTGGAAGCATTGATTAAGATTTCTGACTTTTTCATCACATTTCAGCCCAAGTGTCAGAAAAGCGCTGGAAACAGGGAGATATGCCTTGTTTGGAAGAAATGGTTAAATTCTTGAATTTTTCATCACACATCATCCCAAATGTCACTAAACAGCTGGAAACGGGGAGATAAGCCTTTTTTGGAAGCATTGATTAAGATTTCTGACTTTTTCATCACATGTCAGCCCAAGTGTCAAAAAAGCGCTGGAAACAGGGAGATATGCCTTTTTTGGAAGAAATTGTTAAATTCTTGAATTTTTCATCACACATCATCCCAAATGTCACTAAACAGCTGGAAACGGGGAGATAAGCCTTTTTTGGAAGCATTGATTAAGATTTCTGACTTTTTCATCAAATGTCAGCCCAAGTGTCAAAAAAGCGCTGGAAACAGGGAGATATGCCTTTTTTGGAAGAAATGGTTAAATTCTTGAATTTTTAATCACAGATCATCCCAAATGTCACTAAACAGCTGGAAACGGGGAGATAAGCCTTTTTTGGAAGCATTGATTAAGATTTCTGACTTTTTCATCACATGTCAGCCCAAGTGTCAAAAAAGCGCTGGAAACAGGGAGATATGCCTTTTTTGGAAGAAATGGTTAAATTCTTGAATTTTTAATCACAGATCATCCCAAATGTCACTAAACAGCTGGAAACGGGGAGATAAGCCTTTTTTGGAAGCATTGATTAAGATTTCTGACTTTTTCATCACATGTCAGCCCAAGTGTCAAAAAAGCGCTGGAAACAGGGAGATATGCCTTTTTTGGAAGAAATGGTTAAATTCTTGAATTTTTCCTCACACATCATCCCAAATGTCACTAAACAGCTGGAAACGGGGAGATAAGCCTTTTTTGGAAGCATTGATTAAGATTTCTGACTTTTTCATCACATGTCTGCCCAAGTGTCAGAAAAGCGCTGGAAACAGGGAGATATGCCTTTTTTGGAAGAAATGGTTAAATTCTTGAATTTTTCATCACACATCATCCCAAATGTCACTAAACAGCTGGAAACGGGGAGATAGGCTTTTTTGGAAGCATTGATTAAGATTTCTGACTTTTTCATCACATGTCAGCCCAAGTGTCAGAAAAGCGCTGGAAACAGGGAGATATGCCTTTTTTTGGAAGAAATGGTTAAATTCTTGAATTTTTCATCACAGATCATCCCAAATGTCACTAAACAGCTGGAAACGGGGAGATAAGCCTTTTTTGGAAGCATTGATTAAGATTTCTGACTTTTTCATCAAATGTCAGCCCAAGTGTCAAAAAAGCGCTGGAAACAGGGAGATATGCCTTTTTTGGAAGAAATGGTTAAATTCTTGAATTTTTAATCACAGATCATCCCAAATGTCACTAAACAGCTGGAAACGGGGAGATAAGCCTTTTTTGGAAGCATTGATTAAGATTTCTGACTTTTTCATCACATGTCAGCCCAAGTGTCAAAAAAGCGCTGGAAACAGGGAGATATGCCTTTTTTGGAAGAAATGGTTAAATTCTTGAATTTTTCCTCACACATCATCCCAAATGTCACTAAACAGCTGGAAACGGGGAGATAAGCCTTTTTTGGAAGCATTGATTAAGATTTCTGACTTTTTCATCACATGTCTGCCCAAGTGTCAGAAAAGCGCTGGAAACAGGGAGATATGCCTTTTTTGGAAGAAATGGTTAAATTCTTGAATTTTTCATCACACATCATCCCAAATGTCACTAAACAGCTGGAAACGGGGAGATAAGCCTTTTTTGGAAGCAATGGTTAACATTTTGACTTTTTCATCACATATCAGCCCAAGTGTCAGAAAAGCGCTGGAAACAGGGAGATAAGCCTTGTTTGGAAGAAATGGTTAAATTCTTGAATTTTTCATCACACATCATCCCAAATGTCACTAAACAGCTGGAAACGGGGAGATAAGCCTTTTTTGGAAGCATTGATTAAGATTTCTGACTTTTTCATCACATGTCTGCCC
Organism: Limanda limanda; assembly: GCF_963576545.1. Lineage (NCBI taxonomy): Eukaryota > Metazoa > Chordata > Actinopteri > Pleuronectiformes > Pleuronectidae > Limanda > Limanda limanda. Next base: position 34,549 of record NW_026870655.1, on the reverse strand, counting down.
AAGTGTCAGAAAAGCGCTGGAAACAGGGAGATATGCCTTTTTTGGAAGAAATGGTTAAATTCTTGAATTTTTCATCACACATCATCCCAAATGTCACTAAACAGCTGGAAACGGGGAGATAAGCCTTTTTTGGAAGCAATGGTTAACATTTTGACTTTTTCATCACATATCAGCCCAAGTGTCAGAAAAGCGCTGGAAACAGGGAGATAAGCCTTGTTTGGAAGAAATGGTTAAATTCTTGAATTTTTCATCACACATCATCCCAAATGTCACTAAACAGCTGGAAACGGGGAGATAAGCCTTTTTTGGAAGCATTGATTAAGATTTCTGACTTTTTCATCACATGTCAGCCCAAGTGTCAAAAAAGCGCTGGAAACAGGGAGATATGCCTTTTTTGGAAGAAATGGTTAAATTCTTGAATTTTTAATCACAGATCATCCCAAATGTCACTAAACAGCTGGAAACGGGGAGATAAGCCTTTTTTGGAAGCATTGATTAAGATTTCTGACTTTTTCATCACATGTCAGCCCAAGTGTCAAAAAAGCGCTGGAAACAGGGAGATATGCCTTTTTTGGAAGAAATGGTTAAATTCTTGAATTTTTCATCACACATCATCCCAAATGTCACTAAACAGCTGGAAACGGGGAGATAAGCCTTTTTTGGAAGCATTGATTAAGATTTCTGACTTTTTCATCACATGTCAGCCCAAGTGTCAAAAAAGCGCTGGAAACAGGGAGATATGCCTTTTTTGGAAGAAATGGTTAAATTCTTGAATTTTTCCTCACACATCATCCCAAATGTCACTAAACAGCTGGAAACGGGGAGATAAGCCTTTTTTGGAAGCATTGATTAAGATTTCTGACTTTTTCATCACATGTCTGCCCAAGTGTCAGAAAAGCGCTGGAAACAGGGAGATATGCCTTTTTTGGAAGAAATGGTTAAATTCTTGAATTTTTCATCACACATCATCCCAAATGTCACTAAACAGCTGGAAACGGGGAGATAGGCTTTTTTGGAAGCATTGATTAAGATTTCTGACTTTTTCATCACATGTCAGCCCAAGTGTCAGAAAAGCGCTGGAAACAGGGAGATATGCCTTTTTTTGGAAGAAATGGTTAAATTCTTGAATTTTTCATCACAGATCATCCCAAATGTCACTAAACAGCTGGAAACGGGGAGATAAGCCTTTTTTGGAAGCATTGATAAAGATTTCTGACTTTTTCATCACATGTCAGCCCAAGTGTCAAAAAAGCGCTGGAAACAGGGAGATATGCCTTTTTTGGAAGAAATTGTTAAATTCTTGAATTTTTCATCACACATCATCCCAAATGTCACTAAACAGCTGGAAACGGGGAGATAAGCCTTTTTTGGAAGCATTGATTAAGATTTCTGACTTTTTCATCAAATGTCAGCCCAAGTGTCAAAAAAGCGCTGGAAACAGGGAGATATGCCTTTTTTGGAAGAAATGGTTAAATTCTTGAATTTTTAATCACAGATCATCCCAAATGTCACTAAACAGCTGGAAACGGGGAGATAAGCCTTTTTTGGAAGCATTGATTAAGATTTCTGACTTTTTCATCACATGTCAGCCCAAGTGTCCGGAAAGTGCTGGAAACAGGGAGATAAGCCTTTTTTGGAAGAAATGGTTAAATTCTTGAATTTTTCATCACACATCATCCCAAATGTCACTAAACAGCTGGAAACGGGGAGATAAGCCTTTTTTGGAAGCATTGATTAAGATTTCTGACTTTTTCATCACATGTCAGCCCAAGTGTCAAAAAAGCGCTGGAAACAGGGAGATATGCCTTTTTTGGAAGAAATTGTTAAATTCTTGAATTTTTCATCACACATCATCCCAAATGTCACTAAACAGCTGGAAACGGGGAGATAAGCCTTTTTTGGAAGCATTGATTAAGATTTCTGACTTTTTCATCAAATGTCAGCCCAAGTGTCAAAAAGCGCTGGAAACAGGGAGATATGCCTTTTTTGGAAGAAATGGTTAAATTCTTGAATTTTTAATCACAGATCATCCCAAATGTCACTAAACAGCTGGAAACGGGGAGATAAGCCTTTTTTGGAAGCATTGATTAAGATTTCTGACTTTTTCATCACATGTCAGCCCAAGTGTCAAAAAAGCGCTGGAAACAGGGAGATATGCCTTTTTTGGAAGAAATGGTTAAATTCTTGAATTTTTAATCACAGATCATCCCAAATGTCACTAAACAGCTGGAAACGGGGAGATAAGCCTTTTTTGGAAGCATTGATTAAGATTTCTGACTTTTTCATCACATGTCAGCCCAAGTGTCCGGAAAGTGCTGGAAACAGGGAGATAAGCCTTTTTTGGAAGAAATGGTTAAATTCTTGAATTTTTCATCACACATCATCCCAAATGTCACTAAACAGCTGGAAACGGGGAGATAAGCCTTTTTTGGAAGCATTGATTAAGATTTCTGACTTTTTCATCACATGTCAGCCCAAGTGTCAAAAAAGCGCTGGAAACAGGGAGATATGCCTTTTTTGGAAGAAATTGTTAAATTCTTGAATTTTTCATCACACATCATCCCAAATGTCACTAAACAGCTGGAAACGGGGAGATAAGCCTTTTTTGGAAGCATTGATTAAGATTTCTGACTTTTTCATCAAATGTCAGCCCAAGTGTCAAAAAGCGCTGGAAACAGGGAGATATGCCTTTTTTGGAAGAAATGGTTAAATTCTTGAATTTTTAATCACAGATCATCCCAAATGTCACTAAACAGCTGGAAACGGGGAGATAAGCCTTTTTTGGAAGCATTGATTAAGATTTCTGACTTTTTCATCACATGTCAGCCCAAGTGTCAAAAAAGCGCTGGAAACAGGGAGATATGCCTTTTTTGGAAGAAATGGTTAAATTCTTGAATTTTTAATCACAGATCATCCCAAATGTCACTAAACAGCTGGAAACGGGGAGATAAGCCTTTTTTGGAAGCATTGATTAAGATTTCTGACTTTTTCATCACATGTCAGCCCAAGTGTCAAAAAAGCGCTGGAAACAGGGAGATATGCCTTTTTTGGAAGAAATGGTTAAATTCTTGAATTTTTCTTCACACATCATCCCAAATGTCACTAAACAGCTGGAAACGGGGAGATAAGCCTTTTTTGGAAGCATTGATTAAGATTTCTGACTTTTTCATCACATGTCTGCCCAAGTGTCAGAAAAGCGCTGGAAACAGGGAGATATGCCTTTTTTGGAAGAAATGGTTAAATTCTTGAATTTTTCATCACACATCATCCCAAATGTCACTAAACAGCTGGAAACGGGGAGATAGGCTTTTTTGGAAGCATTGATTAAGATTTCTGACTTTTTCATCACATGTCAGCCCAAGTGTCAGAAAAGCGCTGGAAACAGGGAGATATGCCTTTTTTTGGAAGAAATGGTTAAATTCTTGAATTTTTCATCACAGATCATCCCAAATGTCACTAAACAGCTGGAAACGGGGAGATAAGCCTTTTTTGGAAGCATTGATTAAGATTTCTGACTTTTTCATCACATGTCAGCCCAAGTGTCAAAAAAGCGCTGGAAACAGGGAGATATGCCTTTTTTGGAAGAAATTGTTAAATTCTTGAATTTTTCATCACACATCATCCCAAATGTCACTAAACAGCTGGAAACGGGGAGATAAGCCTTTTTTGGAAGCATTGATTAAGATTTCTGACTTTTTCATCAAATGTCAGCCCAAGTGTCAAAAAAGCGCTGGAAACAGGGAGATATGCCTTTTTTGGAAGAAATGGTTAAATTCTTGAATTTTTCCTCACACATCATCCCAAATGTCACTAAACAGCTGGAAACGGGGAGATAAGCCTTTTTTGGAAGCATTGATTAAGATTTCTGACTTTTTCATCACATGTCTGCCCAAGTGTCAGAAAAGCGCTGGAAACAGGGAGATATGCCTTTTTTGGAAGAAATGGTTAAATTCTTGAATTTTTCATCACACATCATCCCAAATGTCACTAAACAGCTGGAAACGGGGAGATAGGCTTTTTTGGAAGCATTGATTAAGATTTCTGACTTTTTCATCACATGTCAGCCCAAGTGTCAGAAAAGCGCTGGAAACAGGGAGATATGCCTTTTTTTGGAAGAAATGGTTAAATTCTTGAATTTTTCATCACAGATCATCCCAAATGTCACTAAACAGCTGGAAACGGGGAGATAAGCCTTTTTTGGAAGCATTGATTAAGATTTCTGACTTTTCATCACATGTCAGCCCAAGTGTCAAAAAAGCGCTGGAAACAGGGAGATATGCCTTTTTGGAAGAAATGGTTAAATTCTTGAATTTTTCCTCACACATCATCCCAAATGTCACTAAACAGCTGGAAACGGGGAGATAAGCCTTTTTTGGAAGCAATGGTTAACATTTTGACTTTTTCATCACATATCAGCTCAAGTGTCAGAAAAGCGCTGGAAACAGGGAGATATGCCTTTTTTTGGAAGAAATGGTTAAATTCTTGAATTTTTCATCACACATCATCCCAAATGTCACTAAACAGCTGGAAACGGGGAGATAAGCCTTTTTTGGAAGCATTGATTAAGATTTCTGACTTTTTCATCACATTTCAGCCCAAGTGTCAGAAAAGCGCTGGAACTAGGGAGATATGCCTTGTTTGGAAGAAATGGTTAAATTCTTGAATTTTTCATCACACATCATCCCAAATGTCACTAAACAGCTGGAAACGGGGAGATAAGCCTTTTTTGGAAGCATTGATTAAGATTTCTGACTTTTTCATCACATGTCAGCCCAAGTGTCAAAAAAGCGCTGGAAACAGGGAGATATGCCTTTTTTGGAAGAAATGGTTAAATTCTTGAATTTTTCATCACACATCATCCCAAATGTCACTAAACAGCTGGAAACTGGGAGATAAGCCTTTTTTGGAAGCATTGATTAAGATTTCTGACTTTTTCATCACATGTCAGCCCAAGTGTCAGAAAAGCGCTGGAAACAGGGAGATATGCCTTTTTTGGAAGAAATGGTTAAATTCTTGAATTTTTCATCACACATCATCCCAAATGTCACTAAACAGCTGGAAACGGGGAGATAAGCCTTTTTTGGAAGCATTGATTAAGATTTCTGACTTTTTCATCACATGTCAGCCCAAGTGTCAAAAAAGCGCTGGAAACAGGGAGATATGCCTTTTTTGGAAGAAATGGTTAAATTCTTGAATTTTTAACTACAGATCATCCCAAATGTCACTAAACAGCTGGAAACGGGGAGATAAGCCTTTTTTGGAAGCATTGATTAAGATTTCTGACTTTTTCATCACATGTCAGCCCAAGTGTCAAAAAAGCGCTGGAAACAGGGAGATATGCCTTGTTTGGAAGAAATGGTTAAATTCTTGAATTTTTCCTCACACATCATCCCAAATGTCACTAAACAGCTGGAAACGGGGAGATAAGCCTTTTTTGGAAGCATTGATTAAGATTTCTGACTTTTTCATCACATGTCAGCCCAAGTGTCAGAAAAGCGCTGGAAACAGGGAGATATGCCTTTTTTGGAAGAAATGGTTAAATTCTTGAATTTTTCATCACACATCATCCCAAATGTCACTAAACAGCTGGAAACGGGGAGATAAGCCTTTTTTGGAAGCATTGATTAAGATTTCTGACTTTTTCATCACATGTCAGCCCAAGTGTCAAAAAAGCGCTGGAAACAGGGAGATATGCCTTTTTTGGAAGAAATGGTTAAATTCTTGAATTTTTCCTCACACATCATCCCAAATGTCACTAAACAGCTGGAAACGGGGAGATAAGCTTTTTTTGGAAGCATTGATTAAGATTTCTGACTTTTTCATCACATGTCTGCCCAAGTGTCAGAAAAGCGCTGGAAACAGGGAGATATGCCTTTTTTGGAAGAAATGGTTAAATTCTTGAATTTTTCATCACACATCATCCCAAATGTCACTAAACAGCTGGAAACGGGGAGATAGGCTTTTTTGGAAGCATTGATTAAGATTTCTGACTTTTTCATCACATGTCAGCCCAAGTGTCAGAAAAGCGCTGGAAACAGGGAGATATGCCTTTTTTTGGAAGAAATGGTTAAATTCTTGAATTTTTCATCACACATCATCCCAAATGTCACTAAACAGCTGGAAACGGGGAGATAAGCCTTTTTTGGAAGCATTGATTAAGATTTCTGACTTTTTCATCACATGTCAGCCCAAGTGTCAAAAAAGCGCTGGAAACAGGGAGATATGCCTTTTTTGGAAGAAATGGTTAAATTCTTGAATTATTCCTCACACATCATCCCAAATGTCACTAAACAGCTGGAAACGGGGAGATAAGCCTTTTTTGGAAGCAATGGTTAACATTTTGACTTTTTCATCACATATCAGCTCAAGTGTCAGAAAAGCGCTGGAAACAGGGAGATATGCCTTTTTTTGGAAGAAATGGTTAAATTCTTGAATTTTTCATCACACATCATCCCAAATGTCACTAAACAGCTGGAAACGGGGAGATAAGCCTTTTTTGGAAGCATTGATTAAGATTTCTGACTTTTTCATCACATTTCAGCCCAAGTGTCAGAAAAGCGCTGGAACTAGGGAGATATGCCTTGTTTGGAAGAAATGGTTAAATTCTTGAATTTTTCATCACACATCATCCCAAATGTCACTAAACAGCTGGAAACGGGGAGATAAGCCTTTTTTGGAAGCATTGATTAAGATTTCTGACTTTTTCATCACATGTCAGCCCAAGTGTCAAAAAAGCGCTGGAAACAGGGAGATATGCCTTTTTTGGAAGAAATGGTTAAATTCTTGAATTTTTCCTCACACATCATCCCAAATGTCACTAAACAGCTGGAAACGGGGAGATAAGCTTTTTTTGGAAGCATTGATTAAGATTTCTGACTTTTTCATCACATGTCTGCCCAAGTGTCAGAAAAGCGCTGGAAACAGGGAGATATGCCTTTTTTGGAAGAAATGGTTAAATTCTTGAATTTTTCATCACACATCATCCCAAATGTCACTAAACAGCTGGAAACGGGGAGATAGGCTTTTTTGGAAGCATTGATTAAGATTTCTGACTTTTTCATCACATGTCAGCCCAAGTGTCAGAAAAGCGCTGGAAACAGGGAGATATGCCTTTTTTTGGAAGAAATGGTTAAATTCTTGAATTTTTCATCACACATCATCCCAAATGTCACTAAACAGCTGGAAACGGGGAGATAAGCCTTTTTTGGAAGCATTGATTAAGATTTCTGACTTTTTCATCACATTTCAGCCCAAGTGTCAGAAAAGCGCTGGAAACAGGGAGATATGCCTTGTTTGGAAGAAATGGTTAAATTCTTGAATTTTTCATCACACATCATCCCAAATGTCATTAAACAGCTGGAAACGGGGAGATAAGCCTTTTTTGGAAGCATTGATTAAGATTTCTGACTTTTTCATCACATGTCAGCCCAAGTGTCAAAAAAGCGCTGGAAACAGGGAGATATGCCTTTTTTGGAAGAAATGGTTAAATTCTTGAATTTTTCATCACACATCATCCCAAATGTCACTAAACAGCTGGAAACGGGGAGATAAGCCTTTTTTGGAAGCATTGATTAAGATTTCTGACTTTTTCATCACATGTCAGCCCAAGTGTCAAAAAAGCGCTGGAAACAGGGAGATATGCCTTTTTTGGAAGAAATGGTTAAATTCTTGAATTTTTAATCACAGATCATCCCAAATGTCACTAAACAGCTGGAAACGGGGAGATAAGCCTTTTTTGGAAGCATTGATTAAGATTTCTGACTTTTTCATCACATGTCAGCCCAAGTGTCAAAAAAGCGCTGGAAACAGGGAGATATGCCTTTTTTGGAAGAAATGGTTAAATTCTTGAATTTTTAATCACAGATCATCCCAAATGTCACTAAACAGCTGGAAACGGGGAGATAAGCCTTTTTTGGAAGCATTGATTAAGATTTCTGACTTTTTCATCACATGTCAGCCCAAGTGTCAAAAAAGCGCTGGAAACAGGGAGATATGCCTTTTTTGGAAGAAATGGTTAAATTCTTGAATTTTTCCTCACACATCATCCCAAATGTCACTAAACAGCTGGAAACGGGGAGATAAGCTTTTTTTGGAAGCATTGATTAAGATTTCTGACTTTTTCATCACATGTCTGCCCAAGTGTCAGAAAAGCGCTGGAAACAGGGAGATATGCCTTTTTTGGAAGAAATGGTTAAATTCTTGAATTTTTCATCACACATCATCCCAAATGTCACTAAACAGCTGGAAACGGGGAGATAGGCTTTTTTGGAAGCATTGATTAAGATTTCTGACTTTTTCATCACATGTCAGCCCAAGTGTCAGAAAAGCGCTGGAAACAGGGAGATATGCCTTTTTTTGGAAGAAATGGTTAAATTCTTGAATTTTTCATCACAGATCATCCCAAATGTCACTAAACAGCTGGAAACGGGGAGATAAGCCTTTTTTGGAAGCATTGATTAAGATTTCTGACTTTTTCATCACATGTCAGCCCAAGTGTCAAAAAAGCGCTGGAAACAGGGAGATATGCCTTTTTTGGAAGAAATGGTTAAATTCTTGAATTTTTCCTCACACATCATCCCAAATGTCACTAAACAGCTGGAAACGGGGAGATAAGCCTTTTTTGGAAGCAATGGTTAACATTTTGACTTTTTCATCACATATCAGCTCAAGTGTCAGAAAAGCGCTGGAAACAGGGAGATATGCCTTTTTTTGGAAGAAATGGTTGAATTCTTGAATTTTTCATCACACATCATCCCAAATGTCACTAAACAGCTGGAAACGGGGAGATAAGCCTTTTTTGGAAGCATTGATTAAGATTTCTGACTTTTTCATCACATGTCAGCCCAAGTGTCAAAAAAGCGCTGGAAACAGGGAGATATGCCTTTTTTGGAAGAAATGGTTAAATTCTTGAATTTTTAACTACAGATCATCCCAAATGTCACTAAACAGCTGGAAACGGGGAGATAAGCCTTTTTTGGAAGCATTGATTAAGATTTCTGACTTTTTCATCACATGTCAGCCCAAGTGTCAAAAAAGCGCTGGAAACAGGGAGATATGCCTTGTTTGGAAGAAATGGTTAAATTCTTGAATTTTTCCTCACACATCATCCCAAATGTCACTAAACAGCTGGAAACGGGGAGATAAGCCTTTTTTGGAAGCATTGATTAAGATTTCTGACTTTTTCATCACATGTCAGCCCAAGTGTCAGAAAAGCGCTGGAAACAGGGAGATAAGCCTTTTTTGGAAGAAATGGTTAAATTCTTGAATTTTTCATCACACATCATCCCAAATGTCACTAAACAGCTGGAAACGGGGAGATAAGCCTTTTTTGGAAGCAATGGTTAACATTTTGACTTTTTCATCACATATCAGCTCAAGTGTCAGAAAAGCGCTGGAAACAGGGAGATATGCCTTTTTTTGGAAGAAATGGTTAAATTCTTGAATTTTTCATCACACATCATCCCAAATGTCACTAAACAGCTGGAAACGGGGAGATAAGCCTTTTTTGGAAGCATTGATTAAGATTTCTGACTTTTTCATCACATTTCAGCCCAAGTGTCAGAAAAGCGCTGGAAACAGGGAGATATGCCTTGTTTGGAAGAAATGGTTAAATTCTTGAATTTTTCATCACACATCATCCCAAATGTCACTAAACAGCTGGAAACGGGGAGATAAGCCTTTTTTGGAAGATTTCTGACTTTTTCATCACATGTCAGCCCAAGTGTCAAAAAAGCGCTGGAAACAGGGAGATATGCCTTTTTTGGAAGAAATGGTTAAATTCTTGAATTTTTCATCACACATCATCCCAAATGTCACTAAACAGCTGGAAACGGGGAGATAAGCCTTTTTTGGAAGCATTGATTAAGATTTCTGACTTTTTCATCACATGTCAGCCCAAGTGTCAAAAAAGCGCTGGAAACAGGGAGATATGCCTTTTTTGGAAGAAATGGTTAAATTCTTGAATTTTTAATCACAGATCATCCCAAATGTCACTAAACAGCTGGAAACGGGGAGATAAGCCTTTTTTGGAAGCATTGATTAAGATTTCTGACTTTTTCATCACATGTCAGCCCAAGTGTCAAAAAAGCGCTGGAAACAGGGAGATATGCCTTTTTGGAAGAAATGGTTAAATTCTTGAATTTTTAATCACAGATCATCCCAAATGTCACTAAACAGCTGGAAACGGGGAGATAAGCCTTTTTTGGAAGTATTGATTAAGATTTCTGACTTTTTCATCACATGTCAGCCCAAGTGTCAAAAAAGCGCTGGAAACAGGGAGATATGCCTTTTTTGGAAGAAATGGTTAAATTCTTGAATTTTTCCTCACACATCATCCCAAATGTCACTAAACAGCTGGAAACGGGGAGATAAGCCTTTTTTGGAAGCATTGATTAAGATTTCTGACTTTTTCATCACATGTCTGCCCAAGTGTCAGAAAAGCGCTGGAAACAGGGAGATATGCCTTTTTTGGAAGAAATGGTTAAATTCTTGAATTTTTCATCACACATCATCCCAAATGTCACTAAACAGCTGGAAACGGGAGATAAGCCTTTTTTGGAAGCATTGATTAAGATTTTCTGACTTTTTCATCACATGTCAGCCCAAGTGTCAAAAAAGCGCTGGAAACAGGGAGATATGCCTTTTTTGGAAGAAATGGTTAAATTCTTGAATTTTTAATCACAGATCATCCCAAATGTCACTAAACAGCTGGAAACGGGGAGATAAGCCTTTTTTGGAAGCATTGATTAAGATTTCTGACTTTTTCATCACATGTCAGCCCAAGTGTCAGAAAAGCGCTGGAAACAGGGGAGATAAGCCTTTTTTGGAAGAAATGGTTAAATTCTTGAATTTTTCATCACACATCATCCCAAATGTCACTAAACAGCTGGAAACGGGGAGATAAGCCTTTTTTGGAAGCAATGGTTAACATTTTGACTTTTTCATCACATGTCAGCCCAAGTGTCAGAAAAGCGCTGGAAACAGGGAGATATGCCTTTTTTTGGAAGAAATGGTTAAATTCTTGAATTTTTCATCACACATCATCCCAAATGTCACTAAACAGCTGGAAACGGGGAGATAAGCCTTTTTTGGAAGCATTGATTAAGACTTCTGACTTTTTTATCACATGTCAGCCCAAGTGTCAGAAAAGCGCTGGAAACAAGGAGATATGCCTTTTTTGGAAGAAATGGTTAAATTCTTGAATTTTTCATCACACATCATCCCAAATGTCACTAAACAGCTGAAAACGGGGAGATAAGCCTTTTTTGGAAGCATTGATTAAGATTTCTGACTTTTTCATCACATGTCAGCCCAAGTGTCAGAAAAGCGCTGGAAACAGGGAGATAAGCCTTTTTTGGAAGAAATGGTTAAATTCTTGAATTTTTCATCACACATCATCCAAATGTCACTAAACAGCTGGAAACGGGGAGATAAGCCTTTTTTGGAAGCATTGATTAAGATTTCTGACTTTTTCATCACATGTCAGCCCAAGTGTCAAAAAAGCGCTGGAAACAGGGAGATATGCCTTTTTTGGAAGAAATGGTTAAATTCTTGAATTTTTAATCACAGATCATCCCAAATGTCACTAAACAGCTGGAAACGGGGAGATAAGCCTTTTTTGGAAGCATTGATTAAGATTTCTGACTTTTTCATCACATGTCAGCCCAAGTGTCAGAAAAGCGCTGGAAACAGGAGATATGCCTTTTTTTGAAGAAATGGTTAAATTCTTGAATTTTTCATCACACATCATCCCAAATGTCACTAAACAGCTGGAAACGGGGAGATAAGCCTTTTTTGGAAGCATTGATTAAGATTTCTGACTTTTTCATCACATGTCAGCCCAAGTGTCAAAAAAGCGCTGGAAACAGGGAGATATGCCTTTTTTGGAAGAAATGGTTAAATTCTTGAATTTTTAATCACAGATCATCCCAAATGTCACTAAACAGCTGGAAACGGGGAGATAAGCCTTTTTTGGAAGCATTGATTAAGATTTCTGACTTTTTCATCACATGTCAGCCCAAGTGTCAGAAAAGCGCTGGAAACAGGGGAGATAAGCCTTTTTTGGAAGAAATGGTTAAATTCTTGAATTTTTCATCACACATCATCCCAAATGTCACTAAACAGCTGGAAACGGGGAGATAAGCCTTTTTTGGAAGCAATGGTTAACATTTTGACTTTTTCATCACATGTCAGCCCAAGTGTCAGAAAAGCGCTGGAAACAAGGAGATATGCCTTTTTTGGAAGAAATGGTTAAATTCTTGAATTTTTCATCACACATCATCCCAAATGTCACTAAACAGCTGAAAACGGGGAGATAAGCCTTTTTTGGAAGCATTGATTAAGATTTCTGACTTTTTCATCACATGTCAGCCCAAGTGTCAGAAAAGCGCTGGAAACAGGGAGATAAGCCTTTTTTGGAAGAAATGGTTAAATTCTTGAATTTTTCATCACACATCATCCCAAATGTCACTAAACAGCTGGAAACGGGGAGATAAGCCTTTTTTGGAAGCATTGATTAAGATTTCTGACTTTTTCATCACATGTCAGCCCAAGTGTCAAAAAAGCGCTGGAAACAGGGAGATATGCCTTTTTTGGAAGAAATGGTTAAATTCTTGAATTTTAATCACAGATCATCCCAAATGTCACTAAACAGCTGGAAACGGGGAGATAAGCCTTTTTTGGAAGCATTGATTAAGATTTCTGACTTTTTCATCACATGTCAGCCCAAGTGTCAGAAAAGCGCTGGAAACAGGGAGATATGCCTTTTTTGAAGAAATGGTTAAATTCTTGAATTTTTCATCACACATCATCCCAAATGTCACTAAACAGCTGGAAACGGGGAGATAAGCCTTTTTTGGAAGCATTGATTAAGATTTCTGACTTTTTCATCACATGTCAGCCCAAGTGTCAAAAAAGCGCTGGAAACAGGGAGATATGCCTTTTTTGGAAGAAATGGTTAAATACTTGAATTTTTAATCACAGATCATCCCAAATGTCACTAAACAGCTGGAAACGGGGAGATAAGCCTTTTTTGGAAGCATTGATTAAGATTTCTGACTTTTTCATCACATGTCAGCCCAAGTGTCAAAAAAGCGCTGGAAACAGGGAGATATGCCTTGTTTGGAAGAAATGGTTAAATTCTTGAATTTTTCCTCACACATCATCCCAAATGTCACTAAACAGCTGGAAACGGGGAGATAAGCCTTTTTTGGAAGCATTGATTAAGATTTCTGACTTTTTCATCACATGTCTGCCCAAGTGTCAGAAAAACGCTGGAAATTGGGAGATATGCCTTTTTTGGAAGAAATGGTTAAATTCTTGAATTTTTCATCACACATCATCCCAAATGTCACTAAACAGCTTGGAAACGGGGAGATAGGCTTTTTTCTAAGCATTGATTAAGATTTCTGACTTTTCATCACATGTCAGCCCAAGTGTCAGAAAAGCGCTGGAAACAGGGAGATAAGCCTTTTTTGGAAGAAATGGTTAAATTCTTGAATTTTTCATCACACATCATCCCAAATGTCACTAAACAGCTGGAAACGGGGAGATAAGCCTTTTTTGGAAGCAATGGTTAACATTTTGACTTTTTCATCACATGTCAGCCCAAGTGTCAGAAAAGCGCTGGAAACAGGGAGATATGCCTTTTTTTGGAAGAAATGGTTAAATTCTTGAATTTTTCATCACACATCATCCCAAATGTCACAAAACAGCTGGAAACGGGGAGATAAGCCTTTTTTGAAGCATTGATTAAGATTTCTGACTTTTTCATCACATGTCAGCCCAAGTGTCAAAAAAGCGCTGGAAACAGGGAGATATGCCTTTTTTTGGAAGAAATGGTTAAATTCTTGAATTTTTAATCACAGATCATCCCAATTGTCACTAAACAGCTGGAAACGGGGAGATAAGCCTTTTTTGGAAGCATTGATTAAGATTTCTGACTTTTTCATCACATGTCAGCCCAAGTGTCAGAAAAGCGCTGGAAACAGGGAGATATGCCTTTTTTTGAAGAAATGGTTAAATTCTTGAATTTTTCATCACACATCATCCCAAATGTCACTAAACAGCTGGAAACGGGGAGATAAGCCTTTTTTGGAAGCATTGATTAAGATTTCTGACTTTTTCATCACATGTCAGCCCAAGTGTCAAAAAAAGCGCTGGAAACAGGGAGATATGCCTTTTTTGGAAGAAATGGTTAAATTCTTGAATTTTTAATCACAGATCATCCCAAATGTCACTAAACAGCTGGAAACGGGGAGATAAGCCTTTTTTGGAAGCATTGATTTAAGATTTCTGACTTTTTCATCACATGTCAGCCCAAGTGTCAGAAAAGCGCTGGAAACAGGGAGATAAGCCTTTTTTGGAAGAAATGGTTAAATTCTTGAATTTTTCATCACACATCATCCAAATGTCACTAAACAGCTGGAAACAGGGAGATATGCCTTTTTTGGAAGAAATGGTTAAATTCTTGAATTTTTAATCACAGATCATCCCAAATGTCACTAAACAGCTGGAAACGGGGAGATAAGCCTTTTTTGGAAGCATTGATTAAGATTTCTGACTTTTTCATCACATGTCAGCCCAAGTGTCAAAAAAGCGCTGGAAACAGGGGGATATGCCTTTTTTGGAAGAAATGGTTAAATTCTTGAATTTTTCCTCACACATCATCCCAAATGTCACTAAACAGCTGGAAACGGGGAGATAAGCCTTTTTTGGAAGCATTGATTAAGATTTCTGACTTTTTCATCTCATGTCAGCCCAAGTGTCAGAAAAGCGCTGGAAACAGGGAGATATGCCTTTTTTGGAAGAAATGGTTAAATTCTTGAATTTTTCATCACACATCATCCCAAATGTCACTAAACAGCTGGAAACGGGGAGATAAGCCTTTTTTGGAAGCATTGATTAAGATTTCTGACTTTTTCATCACATGTCAGCCCAAGTGTCAGAAAAGCGCTGGAAACAGGGAGATAAGCCTTTTTTGGAAGAAATGGTTAAATTCTTGAATTTTTCATCACACATCATCCCAAATGTCACTAAACAGCTGGAACGGGGAGATAAGCCTTTTTTGGAAGCAATGGTTAACATTTTGACTTTTTCATCACATGTCAGCCCAAGTGTCAAAAAAGCGCTGGAAACAGGGAGATATGCCTTTTTTGGATAAAATGGTTAAATTCTTGAATTTTTCATCACACATCATCCCAAATGTCACTAAACAGCTGGAAACGGGGAGATAAGCCTTTTTTGGAAGCATTGATTAAGATTTCTGACTTTTTCATCACATGTCAGCCCCAAGTGTCAGAAAAGCGCTGGAAACAGGGAGATATGCTTTTTTTGGAAGAAATGGTTAAATTCTTGAATTTTTCATCACACATCATCCCAAATGTCACTAAACAGCTGGAAACGGGGAGATAAGCCTTTTTTGGAAGCATTGATTAAGATTTCTGACTTTTTCATCACATGCAGCCCAAGTGTCAGAAAAGCGCTGGAAACAGGGAGATAAGCCTTTTTTGGAAGAAATGGTTAAATTCTTGAATTTTTAATCACAGATCATCCCAAATGTCACTAAACAGCTGGAAACGGGGAGATAAGCCTTTTTGGAAGCATTGATTAAGATTTCTGACTTTTTCATCACATGTCAGCCCAAGTGTCAAAAAAGCGCTGGAAACAGGGAGATATGCCTTTTTTGGAAGAAATGGTTAAATTCTTGAATTTTTCCTCACACATCATCCCAAATGTCACTAAACAGCTGGAAACGGGGAGATAAGCCTTTTTTGGAAGCATTGATTAAGATTTCTGACTTTTTCATCACATGTCAGCCCAAGTGTCAGAAAAGCGCTGGAAACAGGGAGATATGCCTTTTTTGGAAGAAATGGTTAAATTCTTGAATTTTTCATCACACATCATCCCAAATGTCACTAAACAGCTGGAAACGGGGAGATAAGCCTTTTTTGGAAGCATTGATTAAGATTTCTGACTTTTTCATCACATGTCAGCCCAAGTGTCAGAAAAGCGCTGGAAACAGGGAGATAAGCCTTTTTTGGAAGAAATGGTTAAATTCTTGAATTTTTCATCACACATCATCCCAAATGTCACTAAACAGCTGGAAACGGGGAGATAAGCCTTTTTTGGAAGCATTGATTAAGATTTCTGACTTTTTCATCACATGTCAGCCCAAGTGTCAAAAAAGCGCTGGAAACAGGGAGATATGCCTTTTTTGGAAGAAATGGTTAAATTCTTGAATTTTTCATCACACATCATCCCAAATGTCACTAAACAGCTGGAAACGGGGAGATAAGCCTTTTTTGGAAGCATTGATTAAGATTTCTGACTTTTTCATCACATGTCAGCCCAAGTGTCAAAAAAGCGCTGGAAACAGGGAGATATGCCTTTTTTTGGAAGAAATGGTTAAATTCTTGAATTTTTCATCACACATCATCCCAAATGTCACTAAACAGCTGGAAACGGGGAGATAAGCTTTTTTTGGAAGCATTGATTAAGATTTCTGACTTTTTCATCACATCTCAGCCCAAGTGTCAGAAAAGCGCTGGAAACAGGGAGATAAGCCTTGTTTGGAAGAAATGGTTAAATTCTTGAATTTTTCATCACACATCATCCCAAATGTCACTAAACAGCTGGAAACGGGGAGATAAGCCTTTTTTGGAAGCAATGGTTAACATTTTGACTTTTCATCACATATCAGCCCAAGTGTCAGAAAAGCGCTGGAAACAGGGAGATATGCCTTTTTTGGAAGAAATGGTTAAATTCTTGAATTTTTCATCACACATCATCCCAAATGTCACTAAACAGCTGGAAACGGGGAGATAAGCCTTTTTTGGAAGCATTGATTAAGATTTCTGACTTTTTCATCACATTTCAGCCCAAGTGTCAGAAAAGCGCTGGAAACAGGGAGATATGCCTTGTTTGGAAGAAATGGTTAAATTCTTGAATTTTTCATCACACATCATCCCAAATGTCACTAAACAGCTGGAAACGGGGAGATAAGCCTTTTTTGGAAGCATTGATTAAGATTTCTGACTTTTTCATCACATGTCAGCCCAAGTGTCAAAAAAGCGCTGGAAACAGGGAGATATGCCTTTTTTTGGAAGAAATGGTTAAATTCTTGAATTTTTCATCACACATCATCCCAAATGTCACTAAACAGCTGGAAACGGGGAGATAAGCTTTTTTTGGAAGCATTGATTAAGATTTCTGACTTTTTCATCACATCTCAGCCCAAGTGTCAGAAAAGCGCTGGAAACGGGGAGATAAGCCTTTTTTGGAAGCAATGGTTAACATTTTGACTTTTCATCACATATCAGCCCAAGTGTCAGAAAAGCGCTGGAAACAGGGAGATATGCCTTTTTTGGAAGAAATGGTTAAATTCTTGAATTTTTCATCACACATCATCCCAAATGTCACTAAACAGCTGGAAACGGGGAGATAAGCCTTTTTTGGAAGCATTGATTAAGATTTCTGACTTTTTCATCACATGTCTGCCCAAGTGTCAGAAAAACGCTGGAAATTGGGAGATAAGCCTTTTTTGGAAGAAATGGTTAAATTCTTGAATTTTTCATCACACATCATCCCAAATGTCACTAAACAGCTGGAAACGGGGAGATAAGCCTTTTTTGGAAGCAATGGTTAACATTTTGACTTTTTCATCACATGTCAGCCCAAGTGTCAGAAAAGCGCTGGAAACAGGGAGATATGCCTTTTTTTGGAAGAAATGGTTAAATTCTTGAATTTTTCATCACACATCATCCCAAATGTCACAAAACAGCTGGAAACGGGGAGATAAGCCTTTTTTGGAAGCATTGATTAAGATTTCTGACTTTTTCATCACATGTCAGCCCAAGTGTCAAAAAAGCGCTGGAAACAGGGAGATATGCCTTTTTTTGGAAGAAATGGTTAAATTCTTGAATTTTTAATCACAGATCATCCCAATTGTCACTAAACAGCTGGAAACGGGGAGATAAGCCTTTTTTGGAAGCATTGATTAAGATTTCTGACTTTTTCATCACATGTCAGCCCAAGTGTCAGAAAAGCGCTGGAAACAGGGAGATATGCCTTTTTTTGAAGAAATGGTTAAATTCTTGAATTTTTCATCACACATCATCCCAAATGTCACTAAACAGCTGGAAACGGGGAGATAAGCCTTTTTTGGAAGCATTGATTAAGATTTCTGACTTTTTCATCACATGTCAGCCCAAGTGTCAAAAAAGCGCTGGAAACAGGGAGATATGCCTTTTTTGGAAGAAATGGTTAAATTCTTGAATTTTTAATCACAGATCATCCCAAATGTCACTAAACAGCTGGAAACGGGGAGATAAGCCTTTTTTGGAAGCATTGATTAAGATTTCTGACTTTTTCATCACATGTCAGCCCAAGTGTCAGAAAAGCGCTGGAAACAGGGAGATATGCCTTTTTTGGAAGAAATGGTTAAATTCTTGAATTTTTCATCACACATCATCCCAAATGTCACTAAACAGCTGGAAACGGGGAGATAAGCCTTTTTTGGAAGCATTGATTAAGATTTCTGACTTTTTCATCACATGTCAGCCCAAGTGTCAGAAAAGCGCTGGAAACAGGGAGATAAGCCTTTTTTGGAAGAAATGGTTAAATTCTTGAATTTTTCATCACACATCATCCCAAATGTCACTAAACAGCTGGAAACGGGGAGATAAGCCTTTTTTGGAAGCAATGGTTAACATTTTGACTTTTTCATCACATATCAGCTCAAGTGTCAGAAAAGCGCTGGAAACAGGGAGATATGCCTTTTTTTGGAAGAAATGGTTAAATTCTTGAATTTTTCATCACACATCATCCCAAATGTCACTAAACAGCTGGAAACGGGGAGATAAGCCTTTTTTGGAAGCATTGATTAAGATTTCTGACTTTTTCATCACATGTCAGCCCAAGTGTCAGAAAAGCGCTGGAAACAGGGAGATATGCCTTTTTTGGAAGAAATGGTTAAATTCTTGAATTTTTCATCACACATCATCCCAAATGGCACTAAACAGCTGGAAACGGGGAGATAAGCCTTTTTTGGAAGCATTGATTAAGATTTCTGACTTTTTCATCACATGTCAGCCCAAGTGTCAAAAAAGCGCTGGAAACAGGGAGATATGCCTTTTTTGGAAGAAATGGTTAAATTCTTGAATTTTTCATCACACATCATCCCAAATGTCACTAAACAGCTGGAAACGGGGAGATAAGCCTTTTTTGGAAGCATTGATTAAGATTTCTGACTTTTTCATCACATGTCAGCCCAAGTGTCAAAAAAGCGCTGGAAACAGGGAGATATGCCTTTTTTTGGAAGAAATGGTTAAATTCTTGAATTTTTCATCACACATCATCCCAAATGTCACTAAACAGCTGGAAACGGGGAGATAAGCCTTTTTTGGAAGCATTGATTAAGATTTCTGACTTTTTCATCACATGTCAGCCCAAGTGTCAGAAAAGCGCTGGAAACAGGGAGATATGCCTTTTTTGGAAGAAATGGTTAAATTCTTGAATTTTTCATCACACATCATCCCAAATGGCACTAAACAGCTGGAAACGGGGAGATAAGCCTTTTTTGGAAGCATTGATTAAGATTTCTGACTTTTTCATCACATGTCAGCCCAAGTGTCAAAAAAGCGCTGGAAACAGGGAGATATGCCTTTTTTGGAAGAAATGGTTAAATTCTTGAATTTTTCATCACACATCATCCCAAATGTCACTAAACAGCTGGAAACGGGGAGATAAGCCTTTTTTGGAAGCATTGATTAAGATTTCTGACTTTTTCATCACATGTCAGCCCAAGTGTCAAAAAAGCGCTGGAAACAGGGAGATATGCCTTTTTTTGGAAGAAATGGTTAAATTCTTGAATTTTTCATCACACATCATCCCAAATGTCACTAAACAGCTGGAAACGGGGAGATAAGCTTTTTTTGGAAGCATTGATTAAGATTTCTGACTTTTTCATCACATCTCAGCCCAAGTGTCAGAAAAGCGCTGGAAACAGGGAGATAAGCCTTGTTTGGAAGAAATGGTTAAATTCTTGAATTTTTCATCACACATCATCCCAAATGTCACTAAACAGCTGGAAACGGGGAGATAAGCCTTTTTTGGAAGCAATGGTTAACATTTTGACTTTTCATCACATATCAGCCCAAGTGTCAGAAAAGCGCTGGAAACAGGGAGATATGCCTTTTTTGGAAGAAATGGTTAAATTCTTGAATTTTTCATCACACATCATCCCAAATGTCACTAAACAGCTGGAAACGGGGAGATAAGCCTTTTTTGGAAGCATTGATTAAGATTTCTGACTTTTTCATCACATTTCAGCCCAAGTGTCAGAAAAGCGCTGGAAACAGGGAGATATGCCTTGTTTGGAAGAAATGGTTAAATTCTTGAATTTTTCATCACACATCATCCCAAATGTCACTAAACAGCTGGAAACGGGGAGATAAGCCTTTTTTGGAAGCATTGATTAAGATTTCTGACTTTTTCATCACATGTCAGCCCAAGTGTCAAAAAAGCGCTGGAAACAGGGAGATATGCCTTTTTTTGGAAGAAATGGTTAAATTCTTGAATTTTTCATCACACATCATCCCAAATGTCACTAAACAGCTGGAAACGGGGAGATAAGCTTTTTTTGGAAGCATTGATTAAGATTTCTGACTTTTTCATCACATCTCAGCCCAAGTGTCAGAAAAGCGCTGGAAACAGGGAGATAAGCCTTGTTTGGAAGAAATGGTTAAATTCTTGAATTTTTCATCACACATCATCCCAAATGTCACTAAACAGCTGGAAACGGGGAGATAAGCCTTTTTTGGAAGCAATGGTTAACATTTTGACTTTTCATCACATATCAGCCCAAGTGTCAGAAAAGCGCTGGAAACAGGGAGATATGCCTTTTTTGGAAGAAATGGTTAAATTCTTGAATTTTTCATCACACATCATCCCAAATGTCACTAAACAGCTGGAAACGGGGAGATAAGCCTTTTTTGGAAGCATTGATTAAGATTTCTGACTTTTTCATCACATTTCAGCCCAAGTGTCAGAAAAGCGCTGGAAACAGGGAGATATGCCTTTTTTGGAAGAAATGGTTAAATTCTTGAATTTTTCATCACACATCATCCCAAATGTCACTAAACAGCTGGAAACGGGGAGATAAGCCTTTTTTGGAAGCATTGATTAAGATTTCTGACTTTTTCATCACATGTCAGCCCAAGTGTCAGAAAAGCGCTGGAAACAGGGAGATAAGCCTTTTTTGGAAGAAATGGTTAAATTCTTGAATTTTTCATCACACATCATCCCAAATGTCACTAAACAGCTGGAAACAGGGAGATATGCCTTTTCTGGAAGAAATGGTTAAATTCTTGAATTTTTAATCACAGATCATCCCAAATGTCACTAAACAGCTGGAAACGGGGAGATAAGCCTTTTTTGGAAGCATTGATTAAGATTTCTGACTTTTTCATCACATGTCAGCCCAAGTGTCAAAAAAGCGCTGGAAACAGGGAGATATGCCTTTTTTGGAAGAAATGGTTAAATTCTTGAATTTTTCCTCACACATCATCCCAAATGTCACTAAACAGCTGGAAACGGGGAGATAAGCCTTTTTTGGAAGCATTGATTAAGATTTCTGACTTTTTCATCACATGTCAGCCCAAGTGTCAGAAAAGCGCTGGAAACAGGGAGATATGCCTTTTTTGGAAGAAATGGTTAAATTCTTGAATTTTTCATCACACATCATCCCAAATGTCACTAAACAGCTGGAAACGGGGAGATAAGCCTTTTTTGGAAGCATTGATTAAGATTTCTGACTTTTTCATCACATGTCAGCCCAAGTGTCAAAAAAGCGCTGGAAACAGGGAGATATGCCTTTTTTGGAAGAAATGGTTAAATTCTTGAATTTTTAATCACAGATCATCCCAAATGTCACTAAACAGCTGGAAACGGGGAGATAAGCCTTTTTTGGAAGCATTGATTAAGATTTCTGACTTTTTCATCACATGTCAGCCCAAGTGTCAAAAAAGCGCTGGAAACAGGGAGATATGCCTTTTTTGGAAGAAATGGTTAAATTCTTGAATTTTTAATCACAGATCATCCCAAATGTCACTAAACAGCTGGAAACGGGGAGATAAGCCTTTTTTGGAAGTATTGATTAAGATTTCTGACTTTTTCATCACATGTCAGCCCAAGTGTCAAAAAAGCGCTGGAAACAGGGAGATATGCCTTTTTTGGAAGAAATGGTTAAATTCTTGAATTTTTCCTCACACATCATCCCAAATGTCACTAAACAGCTGGAAACGGGGAGATAAGCCTTTTTTGGAAGCATTGATTAAGATTTCTGACTTTTTCATCACATGTCTGCCCAAGTGTCAGAAAAGCGCTGGAAACAGGGAGATATGCCTTTTTTGGAAGAAATGGTTAAATTCTTGAATTTTTCATCACACATCATCCCAAATGTCACTAAACAGCTGGAAACGGGGAGATAGGCTTTTTTGGAAGCATTGATTAAGATTTCTGACTTTTTCATCACATGTCAGCCCAAGTGTCAAAAAAGCGCTGGAAACAGGGAGATATGCCTTTTTTGGAAGAAATGGTTAAATTCTTGAATTTTTAATCACAGATCATCCCAAATGTCACTAAACAGCTGGAAACGGGGAGATAAGCCTTTTTTGGAAGCATTGATTAAGATTTCTGACTTTTTCATCACATGTCAGCCCAAGTGTCAGAAAAGCGCTGGAAACAGGGAGATAAGCCTTTTTTGGAAGAAATGGTTAAATTCTTGAATTTATCATCACACATCATCCCAAATGTCACTAAACAGCTGGAAACAGGGAGATATGCCTTTTTTGGAAGAAATGGTTAAATTCTTGAATTTTTAATCACAGATCATCCCAAATGTCACTAAACAGCTGGAAACGGGGAGATAAGCCTTTTTTGGAAGCATTGATTAAGATTTCTGACTTTTTCATCACATGTCAGCCCAAGTGTCAAAAAAGCGCTGGAAACAGGGAGATTTGCCTTTTTTGGAAGAAATGGTTAAATTCTTGAATTTTTCCTCACACATCATCCCAAATGTCACTAAACAGCTGGAAACGGGGAGATAAGCCTTTTTTGGAAGCATTGATTAAGATTTCTGACTTTTTCATCACATGTCAGCCCAAGTGTCAGAAAAGCGCTGGAAACAGGGAGATATGCCTTTTTTGGAAGAAATGGTTAAATTCTTGAATTTTTCATCACACATCATCCCAAATGTCACTAAACAGCTGGAAACGGGGAGATAAGCCTTTTTTGGAAGCATTGATTAAGATTTCTGACTTTTTCATCACATGTCAGCCCAAGTGTCAGAAAAGCGCTGGAAACAGGGAGATAAGCCTTTTTTGGAAGAAATGGTTAAATTCTTGAATTTTTCATCACACATCATCCCAAATGTCACTAAACAGCTGGAAACGGGGAGATAAGCCTTTTTTGGAAGCAATGGTTAACATTTCTGACTTTTTCATCACATGTCAGCCCAAGTGTCAGAAAAGCGCTGGAAACAGGGAGATATGCCTTTTTTGGAAGAAATGGTTAAATTCTTGAATTTTTCATCACACATCATCCCAAATGTCACTAAACAGCTGGAAACGGGGAGATAAGCCTTTTTTGGAAGCATTGATTAAGATTTCTGACTTTTTCATCACATGTCAGCCCAAGTGTCAAAAAAGCGCTGGAAACAGGGAGATATGCCTTTTTTGGAAGAAATGGTTAAATTCTTGAATTTTTAATCACAGATCATCCCAAATGTCACTAAACAGCTGGAAACGGGGAGATAAGCCTTTTTTGGAAGCATTGATTAAGATTTCTGACTTTTCATCACATGTCAGCCCAAGTGTCAGAAAAGCGCTGGAAACAGGGAGATATGCCTTTTTTGGAAGAAATGGTTAAATTCTTGAATTTTTCATCACACATCATCCCAAATGTCACTAAACAGCTGGAAACGGGGAGATAAGCCTTTTTTGGAAGCATTGATTAAGATTTCTGACTTTTTCATCACATGTCAGCCCAAGTGTCAGAAAAGCGCTGGAAACAGGGAGATAAGCCTTTTTTGGAAGAAATGGTTAAATTCTTGAATTTTTCATCACACATCATCCCAAATGTCACTAAACAGCTGGAAACGGGGAGATAAGCCTTTTTTGGAAGCAATGGTTAACATTTTGACTTTTTCATCACATGTCAGCCCAAGTGTCAAAAAAGCGCTGGAAACAGGGAGATATGCCTTTTTTGGATAAAATGGTTAAATTCTTGAATTTTTCATCACACATCATCCCAAATGTCACTAAACAGCTGGAAACGGGGAGATAAGCCTTTTTTGGAAGCATTGATTAAGATTTCTGACTTTTTCATCACATGTCAGCCCAAGTGTCAAAAAAGCGCTGGAAACAGGGAGATATGCCTTTTTTGGAAGAAATGGTTAAATTCTTGAATTTTTCATCACACATCATCCCAAATGTCACTAAACAGCTGGAAACGGGGAGATAAGCCTTTTTTGGAAGCATTGATTAAGATTTCTGACTTTTTCATCACATGTCAGCCCAAGTGTCAGAAAAGCGCTGGAAACAGGGGAGATATGCCTTTTTTGGAAGAAATGGTTAAATTCTTGAATTTTTCATCACACATCATCCCAAATGTCACTAAACAGCTGGAAACGGGGAGATAAGCCTTTTTTGGAAGCATTGATTAAGATTTCTGACTTTTTCATCACATGTCAGCCCAAGTGTCAAAAAAGCGCTGGAAACAGGGAGATATGCCTTTTTTGGAAGAAATGGTTAAATTCTTGAATTTTTAATCACAGATCATCCCAAATGTCACTAAACAGCTGGAAACGGGGAGATAAGCCTTTTTTGGAAGCAATGGTTAACATTTTGACTTTTTCATCACATGTCAGCCCAAGTGTCAAAAAAGCGCTGGAAACAGGGAGATATGCCTTTTTTGGATAAAATGGTTAAATTCTTGAATTTTTCATCACACATCATCCCAAATGTCACTAAACAGCTGGAAACGGGGAGATAAGCCTTTTTTGGAAGCATTGATTAAGATTTCTGACTTTTTCATCACATGTCAGCCCAAGTGTCAAAAAAGCGCTGGAAACAGGGAGATATGCCTTTTTTGGAAGAAATGGTTAAATTCTTGAATTTTTCATCACACATCATCCCAAATGTCACTAAACAGCTGGAAACGGGGAGATAAGCCTTTTTTGGAAGCATTGATTAAGATTTCTGACTTTTTCATCACATGTCAGCCCAAGTGTCAGAAAAGCGCTGGAAACAGGGAGATATGCCTTTTTTGGAAGAAATGGTTAAATTCTTGAATTTTTCATCACACATCATCCCAAATGTCACTAAACAGCTGGAAACGGGGAGATAAGCCTTTTTTGGAAGCATTGATTAAGATTTCTGACTTTTTCATCACATGTCAGCCCAAGTGTCAGAAAAGCGCTGGAAACAGGGAGATAAGCCTTTTTTGGAAGAAATGGTTAAATTCTTGAATTTTTCATCACACATCATCCCAAATGTCACTAAACAGCTGGAAACGGGGAGATAAGCCTTTTTTGGAAGCAATGGTTAACATTTTGACTTTTTCATCACATGTCAGCCCAAGTGTCAAAAAAGCGCTGGAAACAGGGAGATATGCCTTTTTTGGATAAAATGGTTAAATTCTTGAATTTTTCATCACACATCATCCCAAATGTCACTAAACAGCTGGAAACGGGGAGATAAGCCTTTTTTGGAAGCATTGATTAAGATTTCTGACTTTTTCATCACATGTCAGCCCAAGTGTCAAAAAAGCGCTGGAAACAGGGAGATATGCCTTTTTTGGAAGAAATGGTTAAATTCTTGAATTTTTCATCACACATCATCCCAAATGTCACTAAACAGCTGGAAACGGGGAGATAAGCCTTTTTTGGAAGCATTGATTAAGATTTCTGACTTTTTCATCACATGTCAGCCCATTTGTCAAAAAAGCGCTGGTAACAGGGAGATATGCCTTTTTTGGAAGAAATGGTTAAATTCTTGAATTTTTAATCACAGATCATCCCAAATGTCACTAAACAGCTGGAAACGGGGAGATAAGCCTTTTTTGGAAGTATTGATTAAGATTTCTGACTTTTTCATCACATGTCAGCCCAAGTGTCAAAAAAGCGCTGGAAACAGGGAGATATGCCTTTTTTGGGAGAAATGGTTAAATTCTTGAATTTTTCCTCACACATCATCCCAAATGTCACTAAACAGCTGGAAACGGGGAGATAAGCCTTTTTTGGAAGCATTGATTAAGATTTCTGACTTTTTCATCACATTTCTGCCCAAGTGTCAGAAAAGCGCTGGAAACAGGGAGATATGCCTTTTTTGGAAGAAATGGTTAAATTCTTGAATTTTTCATCACACATCATCCCAAATGTCACTAAACAGCTGGAAACGGGGAGATAAGCCTTTTTTGGAAGCATTGATTAAGATTTCTGACTTTTTCATCACATGTCAGCCCAAGTGTCAAAAAAGCGCTGGAAACAGGGAGATATGCCTTTTTTGGAAGAAATGGTTAAATTCTTGAATTTTTCCTCACACATCATCCCAAATGTCACTAAACAGCTGGAAACGGGGAGATAAGCCTTTTTTGGAAGCAATGGTTAACATTTTGACTTTTTCATCACATATCAGCTCAAGTGTCAGAAAAGCGCTGGAAACAGGGAGATATGCCTTTTTTTGGAAGAAATGGTTAAATTCTTGAATTTTTCATCACACATCATCCCAAATGTCACTAAACAGCTGGAAACGGGGAGATAAGCCTTTTTTGGAAGCATTGATTAAGATTTCTGACTTTTTCATCACATTTCAGCCCAAGTGTCAGAAAAGCGCTGGAACTAGGGAGATATGCCTTGTTTGGAAGAAATGGTTAAATTCTTGAATTTTTCATCACACATCATCCCAAATGTCACTAAACAGCTGGAAACGGGGAGATAAGCCTTTTTTGGAAGCATTGATTAAGATTTCTGACTTTTTCATCACATGTCAGCCCAAGTGTCAAAAAAGAAAAGCGCTGGAAACAGGGAGATATGCCTTTTTTGGAAGAAATGGTTAAATTCTTGAATTTTTCATCACACATCATCCCAAATGTCACTAAACAGCTGGAAACTGGGAGATAAGCGTTTTTTAGAAGCATTGATTAAGATTTCTGACTTTTTCATCACATGTCAGCCCAAGTGTCAGAAAAGCGCTGGAAACAGGGAGATATGCCTTTTTTGGAAGAAATGGTTAAATTCTTGAATTTTTCATCACACATCATCCCAAATGTCACTAAACAGCTGGAAACGGGGAGATAAGCCTTTTTTGGAAGCATTGATTAAGATTTCTGACTTTTTCATCACATGTCAGCCCAAGTGTCAAAAAAGCGCTGGAAACAGGGAGATATGCCTTTTTTGGAAGAAATGGTTAAATTCTTGAATTTTTAATCACAGATCATCCCAAATGTCACTAAACAGCTGGAAACGGGGAGATAAGCCTTTTTTGGAAGCATTGATTAAGATTTCTGACTTTTTCATCACATGTCAGCCCAAGTGTCAAAAAAGCGCTGGAAACAGGGAGATATGCCTTGTTTGGAAGAAATGGTTAAATTCTTGAATTTTTCCTCACACATCATCCCAAATGTCACTAAACAGCTGGAAACGGGGAGATAAGCCTTTTTTGGAAGCATTGATTAAGATTTCTGACTTTTTCATCACATGTCTGCCCAAGTGTCAGAAAAACGCTGGAAATTGGGAGATATGCCTTTTTTGGAAGAAATGGTTAAATTCTTGAATTTTTCATCACACATCATCCCAAATGTCACTAAACAGCTGGAAACGGGGAGATAGGCTTTTTTCTAAGCATTGATTAAGATTTCTGACTTTTTCATCACATGTCAGCCCAAGTGTCAGAAAAGCGCTGGAAACAGGGAGATAAGCCTTTTTTGGAAGAAATGGTTAAATTCTTGAATTTTTCATCACACATCATCCCAAATGTCACTAAACAGCTGGAAACGGGGAGATAAGCCTTTTTTGGAAGCAATGGTTAACATTTTGACTTTTTCATCACATGTCAGCCCAAGTGTCAGAAAAGCGCTGGAAACAGGGAGATATGCCTTTTTTTGGAAGAAATGGTTAAATTCTTGAATTTTTCATCACACATCATCCCAAATGTCACTAAACAGCTGGAAACGGGGAGATAAGCCTTTTTTGGAAGCATTGATTAAGATTTCTGACTTTTTCATCACATGTCAGCCCAAGTGTCAGAAAAGCGCTGGAAACAGGGAGATAAGCCTTTTTTGGAAGAAATGGTTAAATTCTTGAATTTTTCATCACACATCATCCCAAATGTCACTAAACAGCTGGAAACGGGGAGATAAGCCTTTTTTGGAAGCATTGATTAAGATTTCTGACTTTTTCATCACATGTCAGCCCAAGTGTCAAAAAAGCGCTGGAAACAGGGAGATATGCCTTTTTTGGAAGAAATGGTTAAATTCTTGAATTTTTAATCACAGATCATCCCAAATGTCACTAAACAGCTGGAAACGGGGAGATAAGCCTTTTTTGGAAGCATTGATTAAGATTTCTGACTTTTTCATCACATGTCAGCCCAAGTGTCAGAAAAGCGCTGGAAACAGGGAGATATGCCTTTTTTTGAAGAAATGGTTAAATTCTTGAATTTTTCATCACACATCATCCCAAATGTCACTAAACAGCTGGAAACGGGGAGATAAGCCTTTTTTGGAAGCATTGATTAAGATTTCTGACTTTTTCATCACATGTCAGCCCAAGTGTCAAAAAAGCGCTGGAAACAGGGAGATATGCCTTTTTTGGAAGAAATGGTTAAATTCTTGAATTTTTAATCACAGATCATCCCAAATGTCACTAAACAGCTGGAAACGGGGAGATAAGCCTTTTTTGGAAGCATTGATTAAGATTTCTGACTTTTTCATCACATGTCAGCCCAAGTGTCAAAAAAGCGCTGGAAACAGGGAGATATGCCTTGTTTGGAAGAAATGGTTAAATTCTTGAATTTTTCCTCACACATCATCCCAAATGTTACTAAACAGCTGGAAACGGGGAGATAAGCCTTTTTTGGAAGCATTGATTAAGATTTCTGACTTTTTCATCACATGTCAGCCCAAGTGTCAAAAAAGCGCTGGAAACAGGGAGATATGCCTTTTTTGGAAGAAATGGTTAAATTCTTGAATTTTTAATCACAGATCATCCCAAATGTCACTAAACAGCTGGAAACGGGGAGATAAGCCTTTTTTGGAAGCATTGATTAAGATTTCTGACTTTTTCATCACATGTCAGCCCAAGTGTCAGAAAAGCGCTGGAAACAGGGAGATAAGCCTTTTTTGGAAGAAATGGTTAAATTCTTGAATTTTTCATCACACATCATCCCAAATGTCACTAAACAGCTGGAAACAGGGAGATATGCCTTTTTTGGAAGAAATGGTTAAATTCTTGAATTTTTAATCACAGATCATCCCAAATGTCACTAAACAGCTGAAAACGGGGAGATAAGCCTTTTTTGGAAGCATTGATTAAGATTTCTGACTTTTTCATCACATGTCAGCCCAAGTGTCAGAAAAGCGCTGGAAACAGGGAGATAAGCCTTTTTTGGAAGAAATGGTTAAATTCTTGAATTTTTAATCACAGATCATCCCAAATGTCACTAAACAGCTGGAAACGGGGAGATAAGCCTTTTTTGGAAGCATTGATTAAGATTTCTGACTTTTTCATCACATGTCAGCCCAAGTGTCAAAAAAGCGCTGGAAACAGGGAGATATGCCTTTTTTGGAAGAAATGGTTAAATTCTTGAATTTTTCCTCACACATCATCCCAAATGTCACTAAACAGCTGGAAACGGGGAGATAAGCCTTTTTTGGAAGCATTGATTAAGATTTCTGACTTTTTCATCACATGTCAGCCCAAGTGTCAAAAAAGCGCTGGAAACAGGGAGATATGCCTTTTTTTGGAAGAAATGGTTAAATTCTTGAATTTTTAATCACAGATCATCCCAAATGTCACTAAACAGCTGGAAACGGGGAGATAAGCCTTTTTTGGAAGCATTGATTAAGATTTCTGACTTTTTCATCACATGTCAGCCAAGTGTCAGAAAGCGCTGGAAACAGGGAGATATGCCTTTTTTTGAAGAAATGGTTAAATTCTGAATTTTTCATCACACATCATCCCAAATGTCATCTAAACAGCTGGAAACGGGGAGATAAGCCTTTTTTGGAAGCATTGATTAAGATTTCTGACTTTTTCATCACATGTCAGCCCAAGTGTCAAAAAAGCGCTGGAACAGGGAGATATGCCTTTTTGGAAGAAATGGTTAAATTCTTGAATTTTTCATCCACCATCATCCCAAATGTCACTAAACAGCTGGAAACAGGGAGATATGCCTTTTTTGGAAGAAATGGTTAAATTCTTGAATTTTTAATCACAGATCATCCCAAATGTCACTAAACAGCTGGAAACGGGGAGATAAGCCTTTTTTGGAAGCATTGATTAAGATTTCTGACTTTTTCATCACATGTCAGCCCAAGTGTCAAAAAAGCGCTGGAAACAGGGAGATATGCCTTTTTTGGAAGAAATGGTTAAATTCTTGAATTTTTCCTCACACATCATCCCAAATGTCACTAAACAGCTGGAAACGGGGAGATAAGCCTTTTTTGGAAGCATTGATTAAGATTTCTGACTTTTTCATCTCATGTCAGCCCAAGTGTCAGAAAAGCGCTGGAAACAGGGAGATATGCTTTTTGGAAGAAATGGTTAAATTCTTGAATTTTTCATCACACATCATCCCAAATGTCACTAAACAGCTGGAAACGGGGAGATAAGCCTTTTTTGGAAGCATTGATTAAGATTTTCTGACTTTTTCATCACATGTCAGCCCAAGTGTCAGAAAAGCGCTGGAAACAGGGAGATAAGCCTTTTTTGGAAGAAATGGTTAAATTCTTGAATTTTTCATCACACATCATCCCAAATGTCACTAAACAGCTGGAAACGGGGAGATAAGCCTTTTTTGGAAGCAATGGTTAACATTTTGACTTTTCATCACATGTCAGCCCAAGTGTCAAAAAAGCGCTGGAAACAGGGAGATATGCCTTTTTGGATAAAATGGTTAAATTCTTGAATTTTCATCACACATCATCCAAATGTCACTAAACAGCTGGAAACGGGGAGATAAGCCTTTTTTGGAAGCATTGATTAAGATTTCTGACTTTTTCATCACATGTCAGCCCCAAGTGTCAGAAAAGCGCTGGAAACAGGGAGATATGCTTTTTTTGGAAGAAATGGTTAAATTCTTGAATTTTCATCACACATCATCCCAAATGTCACTAAACAGCTGGAAACGGGAGATAAGCCTTTTTTGGAAGCATTGATTAAGATTTCTGACTTTTTCATCACATGTCAGCTCAAGTGTCAGAAAAGCGCTGGAAACAGGGAGATAAGCCTTTTTTGGAAGAAATGGTTAAATTCTTGAATTTTTAATCACAGATCATCCCAAATGTCACTAAACAGCTGGAAACCGGGGAGATAAGCCTTTTTTGGAAGCATTGATTAAGATTTCTGACTTTTTCATCACATGTCAGCCCAAGTGTCAAAAAGCGCTGGAAACAGGGAGATATGCTTTTTTGGAAAGAAATGGTTAAATTCTTGAATTTTTCCTCACACATCATCCCAAATGTCACTAAACAGCTGGAAACGGGGAGATAAGCCTTTTTTGGGAAGCATTGATTAAGATTTCTGACTTTTTCATCACATGTCAGCCCAAGTGTCAGAAAGCGCTGGAAACAGGAGATATGCCTTTTTTGGAAGAAATGGTTAAATTCTTGAAATTTTCATCACACATCATCCCAAATGTCACTAAACAGCTGGAAACGGGGAGATAAGCCTTTTTTGGAAGCATTGATTAAGATTTCTGACTTTTTCATCACATGTCAGCCCAAGTGTCAGAAAAGCGCTGGAAACAGGGAGATAAGCCTTTTTGGAAGAAATGGTTAAATTCTTGAATTTTTCATCACACATCATCCAAATGTCACTAAACAGCTGGAAACGGGGAGATAAGCCTTTTTTGGAAGCAATGGTTAACATTTTGACTTTTTCATCACATATCAGCTCAAGTGTCAGAAAAGCGCTGGAAACAGGGAGATATGCCTTTTTTTGGAAGAAATGGTTAAATTCTTGAATTTTCATCACACATCATCCCAAATGTCACTAAACAGCTGGAAACGGGGAGATAAGCCTTTTTTGGAAGCATTGATTAAGATTTCTGACTTTTTCATCACATGTCAGCCCAAGTGTCAGAAAAGCGCTGGAAACAGGGAGATATGCCTTTTTGGAAGAAATGGTTAAATTCTTGAATTTTTCATCACACATCATCCCAAATGGCACTAAACAGCTGGAAACGGGGAGATAAGCCTTTTTTGGAAGCATTGATTAAGATTTCTGACTTTTTCATCACATGTCAGCCCAAGTGTCAAAAAAGCGCTGGAAACAGGGAGATATGCCTTTTTTGGAAGAAATGGTTAAATTCTTGAATTTTTAATCACACATCATCCCAAATGTCACTAAACAGCTGGAAACGGGGAGATAAGCCTTTTTTGGAAGCATTGATTAAGATTTCTGACTTTTTCATCACATGTCAGCCCAAGTGTCAAAAAGCGCTGGGAAACAGGGAGATATGCCTTTTTTTTGGAAAGAAATGGTTAAATTCTTGAATTTTTCATCACACATCATCCCAAATGTCACTAAACAGCTGGAAACGGGGAGATAAGCTTTTTTTGGAAGCATGATTAAGATTTCTGACTTTTCATCACATCTCAGCCCAAGTGTCAGAAAAGCGCTGGAAACAGGGAGATAAGCCTTGTTTGGAAGAAATGGTTAAATTCTTGAATTTTTCATCACACATCATCCAAATGTCACTAAACAGCTGGAAACGGGGAGATAAGCCTTTTTTGGAAGCAATGGTTAACATTTTGACTTTTCATCACATATCAGCCCAAGTGTCAGAAAAGCGCTGGAAACAGGGAGATATGCCTTTTTTGGAAGAAATGGTTAATATTCTTGAATTTTCATCACACATCATCCCAAATGTCACTAAACAGCTGGAAACGGGGAGATAAGCCTTTTTTGGAAGCATTGATTAAGATTTCTGACTTTTTCATCAAATTTCAGCCCAAGTGTCAGAAAAGCGCTGGAAACAGGGAGATATGCCTTGTTTGGAAGAAATGGTTAAAATTCTTGAATTTTTCATCACACATCATCCCAAATGTCACTAAACAGCTGGAAACGGGGGAGATAAGCCTTTTTTGGAAGCATTGATTAAGATTTCTGACTTTTTCATCACATGTCAGCCCAAGTGTCAAAAAGCGCTGGAAACAGGGAGATATGCCTTTTTGGAAGAAATGGTTAAATTCTTGAATTTTTAATCACAGATCATCCCAAATGTCACTAAACAGCTGGAAACGGGGAGATAAGCCTTATTTGGAAGCATTGATTAAGATTTCTGACTTTTTCATCACATGTCAGCCCAAGTGTCAGAAAGCGCTGGAAACAGGGAGATAAGCCTTTTTTGGAAGAAATGGTTAAATTCTTGAATTTTTCATCACACATCATCCCAAATGTCACTAAACAGCTGGAAACAGGGAGATATGCCTTTTTTGGAAGAAATGGTTAAATTCTTGAATTTTTAATCACAGATCATCCCAAATGTCCTAAACAGCTGGAAACGGGGAGATAAGCCTTTTTGGAAGCATTGATTAAGATTTCTGACTTTTTCATCACATGTCAGCCCAAGTGTCAAAAAAGCGCTGGAAACAGGGAGATATGCCTTTTTGGAAGAAATGGTTAAATTCTTGAATTTTTCCTCACACATCATCCCAAATGTCACTAAACAGCTGGAAACGGGTGATAAGCCTTTTTTGGAAGCATTGATTAAGATTTCTGACTTTTTCATCACATGTCAGCCCAAGTGTCAGAAAAGCCGCTGGAAACAGGGAGATATGCCTTTTTTGGAAGAAATGGTTAAATTCTTGAATTTTTCATCACACATCATCCCAAATGTCACTAAACAGCTGGAAACGGGGAGATAAGCCTTTTTTGGAAGCATTGATTAAGATTTCTGACTTTTTCATCACATGTCAGCCCAAGTGTCAGAAAAGCGCTGGAAACAGGGAGATAAGCCTTTTTTGGAAGAAATGGTTAAATTCTTGAATTTTTCATCACACAACATCCCAAATGTCACTAAACAGCTGGAAACGGGGAGATAAGCCTTTTTGGAAGCAATGGTTAACATTTTGACTTTTTCATCACATGTCAGCCCAAGTGTCAAAAAAGCGCTGGAAACAGGGAGATATGCCTTTTTTGGATAAAATGGTTAAATTCTTGAATTTTTCATCACACATCCTCCCAAATGTCACTAAACAGCTGGGAAAACGGGGAGATAAGCCTTTTTTGGAAGCATTGATTAAGATTTCTGACTTTTTCACTCAAGCA
>NW_026870654.1:0-38985 GCF_963576545.1 Limanda limanda | reverse complement strand
GTGAATCCTTTTCTAAAATAACCTTAGAATTAGATTACAATTAACTTAGTTGAACACACACTGGGGTTTGATCAACCTCGGCTGGGCCTCCCTCAGGTGAGGGTGTCTAGTCGTAATGGCCGAAACATCCAGTGATCCTGAGGTCAACTACTGATGATGTGTTCAATCAAACTAGGAAATCAAAATAGTGCCTGTAGAAAAAAATAGTCCAACCAACTCCGTTTAAATTAAACAAATTTCAAACTCACATTAAAAACCAATTTGGCTAAAGGGAATATGTGAGAATGGAGAGTATCGATGACGTGCGTGGGCCAGTGCATTGCCTTTGACTCCCTAGTCCAAACTGCCCAGTCGTCGGACGAAGCAGGGGGAGTCATCGAGATAACTCTTATAAACCTAACCCCAGCCCGAGCCATCGGATGAGCTAACTCTCTTTGAAAACCGATTTGCATATTCCCACCAAAACAATTCTCCTCTCCTCCATTTCCAATAGGAAATAGGAAAACTATTTTTTTTCCTCTCTCTTAGGCTCCTCACACCTGCAACCCGGAACCAAGGCAAGGATGTGAACTGATGGGTAACACAAAGGACTAAATAACTAGTCTAAGGATCCAAAATCCTCAAACATAACCCAAAGTAACTGATAACGGTACTTCTAAACCACAAGAAAGGTCAGGAACAAAGATTACAACCAGCAGAGTTTATTCATAGCAAGAGACAGAAAAAACCCAGACCTGAGCTCTGTCTTCAAATCTGAAAAAAGATGAATATTACGTTTCTAGAAAATAATACACCACCCAGACTTACCTGAGGTCAACCTTTAAAAAAACCCTAGAAGAAAATCACAAAACAATTCAAATTAGCCTATTGAAAACCCAAGTATTTTATTTATTAAAAGAATCACTCTCCTCCCTTCTTTCACTCACTTCAGTAAGTGAGGGAGTTAAAGGGGGTGACAGAGTCCACAGCCCGATCCGGCGGGGGAGGGTTAAACCCGAACAGGTTTCTCTCCCTGACTCTGTTTCCCTCATTTTGTTATCACAAGAAATTAGGAATATATCAAATTTAAGATTTTAATAATTTTAAATTAATTAATTATACATAAATTGTTTTAAATTAATGAATTATCTATCTATATATTGGTTTAATGATTAATTAAGAACTATATTACTTTGTCAGACAAATAAAACCCACAATTATTCAATTTTAAACAGGTTAAATAGATTACATAGACTCCACTTTAGAAAGACCACCTGCAGCAATGCATTCTGGGAAAAGGACAACTTCCTGAAAAAAGTCCCGTTTTTCTCTAAATATCTCTGCAGATTAGCCACACAAAATTAAAATTATAGGATAATTACCATCCCCAGAGGAAGAACTCTTAACAAAGACCATGTTAGAGTATAAAATTTAAAACGTGATAACACCATGACTAAGAGTGACTACACACAGAGTATAGTGGACACACATGCAAGCAGCACCCTAAGGCAAATCATGGAGGAATCCAAGATCAGTCTGCTGTTATAATAAGATTAAAGCATGTCCTGGTGTCTAGCGGTGTATGAAACCCAGAACAGCACTTATAATTTAAAACTTAATTAGCTTTTAGCTTCATAGCTTCACAGCATTCAGCTCCTACTTCAAAACCAACAGAAGGATGATACACGATGCTTCAACCCCCACTGACCCCTGACCAGTGTGTGAGTATAACCCAGATGTCCTATCAAGGTCGACCCACTGGAGAGGCTTAAACCTTAAAGGATGTCCACTCCAGAGTCTCTTCTAGGACTGGAACTCAGAGCCAGAGCCCTCAACCTCATTCAGAATTTTAACCACGATCTTAACCATAACCAATATCTTAACTCTAAACCTAACCAGATAAACTCTTGCCTAACCCTAAGGTGTTAACTCGATGCCTGAACCTAACCGGCTAAACCTAGCCTTAACTCTAACCCTAAAACAAAACCGTGAATCCTTTTCTAAAATAACCTTAGAATTAGATTACAATTAACTTAGTTGAACACACACTGGGGTTTGATCAACCTCGGCTGGGCCTCCCTCAGGTGAGGGTGTCTAGTCGTAATGGCCGAAACATCCAGTGATCCTGAGGTCAACTACTGATGATGTGTTCAATCAAACTAGGAAATCAAAATAGTGCCTGTAGAAAAAAATAGTCCAACCAACTCCGTTTAAATTAAACAAATTTCAAACTCACATTAAAAACCAATTTGGCTAAAGGGAATATGTGAGAATGGAGAGTATCGATGACGTGCGTGGGCCAGTGCATTGCCTTTGACTCCCTAGTCCAAACTGCCCAGTCGTCGGACGAAGCAGGGGGAGTCATCGAGATAACTCTTATAAACCTAACCCCAGCCCGAGCCATCGGATGAGCTAACTCTCTTTGAAAACCGATTTGCATATTCCCACCAAAACAATTCTCCTCTCCTCCATTTCCAATAGGAAATAGGAAAACTATTTTTTTTCCTCTCTCTTAGGCTCCTCACACCTGCAACCCGGAACCAAGGCAAGGATGTGAACTGATGGGTAACACAAAGGACTAAATAACTAGTCTAAGGATCCAAAATCCTCAAACATAACCCAAAGTAACTGATAACGGTACTTCTAAACCACAAGAAAGGTCAGGAACAAAGATTACAACCAGCAGAGTTTATTCATAGCAAGAGACAGAAAAAACCCAGACCTGAGCTCTGTCTTCAAATCTGAAAAAAGATGAATATTACGTTTCTAGAAAATAATACACCACCCAGACTTACCTGAGGTCAACCTTTAAAAAAACCCTAGAAGAAAATCACAAAACAATTCAAATTAGCCTATTGAAAACCCAAGTATTTTATTTATTAAAAGAATCACTCTCCTCCCTTCTTTCACTCACTTCAGTAAGTGAGGGAGTTAAAGGGGGTGACAGAGTCCACAGCCCGATCCGGCGGGGGAGGGTTAAACCCGAACAGGTTTCTCTCCCTGACTCTGTTTCCCTCATTTTGTTATCACAAGAAATTAGGAATATATCAAATTTAAGATTTTAATAATTTTAAATTAATTAATTATACATAAATTGTTTTAAATTAATGAATTATCTATCTATATATTGGTTTAATGATTAATTAAGAACTATATTACTTTGTCAGACAAATAAAACCCACAATTATTCAATTTTAAACAGGTTAAATAGATTACATAGACTCCACTTTAGAAAGACCACCTGCAGCAATGCATTCTGGGAAAAGGACAACTTCCTGAAAAAAGTCCCGTTTTTCTCTAAATATCTCTGCAGATTAGCCACACAAAATTAAAATTATAGGATAATTACCATCCCCAGAGGAAGAACTCTTAACAAAGACCATGTTAGAGTATAAAATTTAAAACGTGATAACACCATGACTAAGAGTGACTACACACAGAGTATAGTGGACACACATGCAAGCAGCACCCTAAGGCAAATCATGGAGGAATCCAAGATCAGTCTGCTGTTATAATAAGATTAAAGCATGTCCTGGTGTCTAGCGGTGTATGAAACCCAGAACAGCACTTATAATTTAAAACTTAATTAGCTTTTAGCTTCATAGCTTCACAGCATTCAGCTCCTACTTCAAAACCAACAGAAGGATGATACACGATGCTTCAACCCCCACTGACCCCTGACCAGTGTGTGAGTATAACCCAGATGTCCTATCAAGGTCGACCCACTGGAGAGGCTTAAACCTTAAAGGATGTCCACTCCAGAGTCTCTTCTAGGACTGGAACTCAGAGCCAGAGCCCTCAACCTCATTCAGAATTTTAACCACGATCTTAACCATAACCAATATCTTAACTCTAAACCTAACCAGATAAACTCTTGCCTAACCCTAAGGTGTTAACTCGATGCCTGAACCTAACCGGCTAAACCTAGCCTTAACTCTAACCCTAAAACAAAACCGTGAATCCTTTTCTAAAATAACCTTAGAATTAGATTACAATTAACTTAGTTGAACACACACTGGGGTTTGATCAACCTCGGCTGGGCCTCCCTCAGGTGAGGGTGTCTAGTCGTAATGGCCGAAACATCCAGTGATCCTGAGGTCAACTACTGATGATGTGTTCAATCAAACTAGGAAATCAAAATAGTGCCTGTAGAAAAAAATAGTCCAACCAACTCCGTTTAAATTAAACAAATTTCAAACTCACATTAAAAACCAATTTGGCTAAAGGGAATATGTGAGAATGGAGAGTATCGATGACGTGCGTGGGCCAGTGCATTGCCTTTGACTCCCTAGTCCAAACTGCCCAGTCGTCGGACGAAGCAGGGGGAGTCATCGAGATAACTCTTATAAACCTAACCCCAGCCCGAGCCATCGGATGAGCTAACTCTCTTTGAAAACCGATTTGCATATTCCCACCAAAACAATTCTCCTCTCCTCCATTTCCAATAGGAAATAGGAAAACTATTTTTTTTCCTCTCTCTTAGGCTCCTCACACCTGCAACCCGGAACCAAGGCAAGGATGTGAACTGATGGGTAACACAAAGGACTAAATAACTAGTCTAAGGATCCAAAATCCTCAAACATAACCCAAAGTAACTGATAACGGTACTTCTAAACCACAAGAAAGGTCAGGAACAAAGATTACAACCAGCAGAGTTTATTCATAGCAAGAGACAGAAAAAACCCAGACCTGAGCTCTGTCTTCAAATCTGAAAAAAGATGAATATTACGTTTCTAGAAAATAATACACCACCCAGACTTACCTGAGGTCAACCTTTAAAAAAACCCTAGAAGAAAATCACAAAACAATTCAAATTAGCCTATTGAAAACCCAAGTATTTTATTTATTAAAAGAATCACTCTCCTCCCTTCTTTCACTCACTTCAGTAAGTGAGGGAGTTAAAGGGGGTGACAGAGTCCACAGCCCGATCCGGCGGGGGAGGGTTAAACCCGAACAGGTTTCTCTCCCTGACTCTGTTTCCCTCATTTTGTTATCACAAGAAATTAGGAATATATCAAATTTAAGATTTTAATAATTTTAAATTAATTAATTATACATAAATTGTTTTAAATTAATGAATTATCTATCTATATATTGGTTTAATGATTAATTAAGAACTATATTACTTTGTCAGACAAATAAAACCCACAATTATTCAATTTTAAACAGGTTAAATAGATTACATAGACTCCACTTTAGAAAGACCACCTGCAGCAATGCATTCTGGGAAAAGGACAACTTCCTGAAAAAAGTCCCGTTTTTCTCTAAATATCTCTGCAGATTAGCCACACAAAATTAAAATTATAGGATAATTACCATCCCCAGAGGAAGAACTCTTAACAAAGACCATGTTAGAGTATAAAATTTAAAACGTGATAACACCATGACTAAGAGTGACTACACACAGAGTATAGTGGACACACATGCAAGCAGCACCCTAAGGCAAATCATGGAGGAATCCAAGATCAGTCTGCTGTTATAATAAGATTAAAGCATGTCCTGGTGTCTAGCGGTGTATGAAACCCAGAACAGCACTTATAATTTAAAACTTAATTAGCTTTTAGCTTCATAGCTTCACAGCATTCAGCTCCTACTTCAAAACCAACAGAAGGATGATACACGATGCTTCAACCCCCACTGACCCCTGACCAGTGTGTGAGTATAACCCAGATGTCCTATCAAGGTCGACCCACTGGAGAGGCTTAAACCTTAAAGGATGTCCACTCCAGAGTCTCTTCTAGGACTGGAACTCAGAGCCAGAGCCCTCAACCTCATTCAGAATTTTAACCACGATCTTAACCATAACCAATATCTTAACTCTAAACCTAACCAGATAAACTCTTGCCTAACCCTAAGGTGTTAACTCGATGCCTGAACCTAACCGGCTAAACCTAGCCTTAACTCTAACCCTAAAACAAAACCGTGAATCCTTTTCTAAAATAACCTTAGAATTAGATTACAATTAACTTAGTTGAACACACACTGGGGTTTGATCAACCTCGGCTGGGCCTCCCTCAGGTGAGGGTGTCTAGTCGTAATGGCCGAAACATCCAGTGATCCTGAGGTCAACTACTGATGATGTGTTCAATCAAACTAGGAAATCAAAATAGTGCCTGTAGAAAAAAATAGTCCAACCAACTCCGTTTAAATTAAACAAATTTCAAACTCACATTAAAAACCAATTTGGCTAAAGGGAATATGTGAGAATGGAGAGTATCGATGACGTGCGTGGGCCAGTGCATTGCCTTTGACTCCCTAGTCCAAACTGCCCAGTCGTCGGACGAAGCAGGGGGAGTCATCGAGATAACTCTTATAAACCTAACCCCAGCCCGAGCCATCGGATGAGCTAACTCTCTTTGAAAACCGATTTGCATATTCCCACCAAAACAATTCTCCTCTCCTCCATTTCCAATAGGAAATAGGAAAACTATTTTTTTTCCTCTCTCTTAGGCTCCTCACACCTGCAACCCGGAACCAAGGCAAGGATGTGAACTGATGGGTAACACAAAGGACTAAATAACTAGTCTAAGGATCCAAAATCCTCAAACATAACCCAAAGTAACTGATAACGGTACTTCTAAACCACAAGAAAGGTCAGGAACAAAGATTACAACCAGCAGAGTTTATTCATAGCAAGAGACAGAAAAAACCCAGACCTGAGCTCTGTCTTCAAATCTGAAAAAAGATGAATATTACGTTTCTAGAAAATAATACACCACCCAGACTTACCTGAGGTCAACCTTTAAAAAAACCCTAGAAGAAAATCACAAAACAATTCAAATTAGCCTATTGAAAACCCAAGTATTTTATTTATTAAAAGAATCACTCTCCTCCCTTCTTTCACTCACTTCAGTAAGTGAGGGAGTTAAAGGGGGTGACAGAGTCCACAGCCCGATCCGGCGGGGGAGGGTTAAACCCGAACAGGTTTCTCTCCCTGACTCTGTTTCCCTCATTTTGTTATCACAAGAAATTAGGAATATATCAAATTTAAGATTTTAATAATTTTAAATTAATTAATTATACATAAATTGTTTTAAATTAATGAATTATCTATCTATATATTGGTTTAATGATTAATTAAGAACTATATTACTTTGTCAGACAAATAAAACCCACAATTATTCAATTTTAAACAGGTTAAATAGATTACATAGACTCCACTTTAGAAAGACCACCTGCAGCAATGCATTCTGGGAAAAGGACAACTTCCTGAAAAAAGTCCCGTTTTTCTCTAAATATCTCTGCAGATTAGCCACACAAAATTAAAATTATAGGATAATTACCATCCCCAGAGGAAGAACTCTTAACAAAGACCATGTTAGAGTATAAAATTTAAAACGTGATAACACCATGACTAAGAGTGACTACACACAGAGTATAGTGGACACACATGCAAGCAGCACCCTAAGGCAAATCATGGAGGAATCCAAGATCAGTCTGCTGTTATAATAAGATTAAAGCATGTCCTGGTGTCTAGCGGTGTATGAAACCCAGAACAGCACTTATAATTTAAAACTTAATTAGCTTTTAGCTTCATAGCTTCACAGCATTCAGCTCCTACTTCAAAACCAACAGAAGGATGATACACGATGCTTCAACCCCCACTGACCC
This sequence comes from Limanda limanda, assembly GCF_963576545.1. Taxonomy (NCBI): domain Eukaryota; kingdom Metazoa; phylum Chordata; class Actinopteri; order Pleuronectiformes; family Pleuronectidae; genus Limanda; species Limanda limanda. Next base: position 31,395 of record NW_026870654.1, on the reverse strand, counting down.
CTGACCAGTGTGTGAGTATAACCCAGATGTCCTATCAAGGTCGACCCACTGGAGAGGCTTAAACCTTAAAGGATGTCCACTCCAGAGTCTCTTCTAGGACTGGAACTCAGAGCCAGAGCCCTCAACCTCATTCAGAATTTTAACCACGATCTTAACCATAACCAATATCTTAACTCTAAACCTAACCAGATAAACTCTTGCCTAACCCTAAGGTGTTAACTCGATGCCTGAACCTAACCGGCTAAACCTAGCCTTAACTCTAACCCTAAAACAAAACCGTGAATCCTTTTCTAAAATAACCTTAGAATTAGATTACAATTAACTTAGTTGAACACACACTGGGGTTTGATCAACCTCGGCTGGGCCTCCCTCAGGTGAGGGTGTCTAGTCGTAATGGCCGAAACATCCAGTGATCCTGAGGTCAACTACTGATGATGTGTTCAATCAAACTAGGAAATCAAAATAGTGCCTGTAGAAAAAAATAGTCCAACCAACTCCGTTTAAATTAAACAAATTTCAAACTCACATTAAAAACCAATTTGGCTAAAGGGAATATGTGAGAATGGAGAGTATCGATGACGTGCGTGGGCCAGTGCATTGCCTTTGACTCCCTAGTCCAAACTGCCCAGTCGTCGGACGAAGCAGGGGGAGTCATCGAGATAACTCTTATAAACCTAACCCCAGCCCGAGCCATCGGATGAGCTAACTCTCTTTGAAAACCGATTTGCATATTCCCACCAAAACAATTCTCCTCTCCTCCATTTCCAATAGGAAATAGGAAAACTATTTTTTTTCCTCTCTCTTAGGCTCCTCACACCTGCAACCCGGAACCAAGGCAAGGATGTGAACTGATGGGTAACACAAAGGACTAAATAACTAGTCTAAGGATCCAAAATCCTCAAACATAACCCAAAGTAACTGATAACGGTACTTCTAAACCACAAGAAAGGTCAGGAACAAAGATTACAACCAGCAGAGTTTATTCATAGCAAGAGACAGAAAAAACCCAGACCTGAGCTCTGTCTTCAAATCTGAAAAAAGATGAATATTACGTTTCTAGAAAATAATACACCACCCAGACTTACCTGAGGTCAACCTTTAAAAAAACCCTAGAAGAAAATCACAAAACAATTCAAATTAGCCTATTGAAAACCCAAGTATTTTATTTATTAAAAGAATCACTCTCCTCCCTTCTTTCACTCACTTCAGTAAGTGAGGGAGTTAAAGGGGGTGACAGAGTCCACAGCCCGATCCGGCGGGGGAGGGTTAAACCCGAACAGGTTTCTCTCCCTGACTCTGTTTCCCTCATTTTGTTATCACAAGAAATTAGGAATATATCAAATTTAAGATTTTAATAATTTTAAATTAATTAATTATACATAAATTGTTTTAAATTAATGAATTATCTATCTATATATTGGTTTAATGATTAATTAAGAACTATATTACTTTGTCAGACAAATAAAACCCACAATTATTCAATTTTAAACAGGTTAAATAGATTACATAGACTCCACTTTAGAAAGACCACCTGCAGCAATGCATTCTGGGAAAAGGACAACTTCCTGAAAAAAGTCCCGTTTTTCTCTAAATATCTCTGCAGATTAGCCACACAAAATTAAAATTATAGGATAATTACCATCCCCAGAGGAAGAACTCTTAACAAAGACCATGTTAGAGTATAAAATTTAAAACGTGATAACACCATGACTAAGAGTGACTACACACAGAGTATAGTGGACACACATGCAAGCAGCACCCTAAGGCAAATCATGGAGGAATCCAAGATCAGTCTGCTGTTATAATAAGATTAAAGCATGTCCTGGTGTCTAGCGGTGTATGAAACCCAGAACAGCACTTATAATTTAAAACTTAATTAGCTTTTAGCTTCATAGCTTCACAGCATTCAGCTCCTACTTCAAAACCAACAGAAGGATGATACACGATGCTTCAACCCCCACTGACCCCTGACCAGTGTGTGAGTATAACCCAGATGTCCTATCAAGGTCGACCCACTGGAGAGGCTTAAACCTTAAAGGATGTCCACTCCAGAGTCTCTTCTAGGACTGGAACTCAGAGCCAGAGCCCTCAACCTCATTCAGAATTTTAACCACGATCTTAACCATAACCAATATCTTAACTCTAAACCTAACCAGATAAACTCTTGCCTAACCCTAAGGTGTTAACTCGATGCCTGAACCTAACCGGCTAAACCTAGCCTTAACTCTAACCCTAAAACAAAACCGTGAATCCTTTTCTAAAATAACCTTAGAATTAGATTACAATTAACTTAGTTGAACACACACTGGGGTTTGATCAACCTCGGCTGGGCCTCCCTCAGGTGAGGGTGTCTAGTCGTAATGGCCGAAACATCCAGTGATCCTGAGGTCAACTACTGATGATGTGTTCAATCAAACTAGGAAATCAAAATAGTGCCTGTAGAAAAAAATAGTCCAACCAACTCCGTTTAAATTAAACAAATTTCAAACTCACATTAAAAACCAATTTGGCTAAAGGGAATATGTGAGAATGGAGAGTATCGATGACGTGCGTGGGCCAGTGCATTGCCTTTGACTCCCTAGTCCAAACTGCCCAGTCGTCGGACGAAGCAGGGGGAGTCATCGAGATAACTCTTATAAACCTAACCCCAGCCCGAGCCATCGGATGAGCTAACTCTCTTTGAAAACCGATTTGCATATTCCCACCAAAACAATTCTCCTCTCCTCCATTTCCAATAGGAAATAGGAAAACTATTTTTTTTCCTCTCTCTTAGGCTCCTCACACCTGCAACCCGGAACCAAGGCAAGGATGTGAACTGATGGGTAACACAAAGGACTAAATAACTAGTCTAAGGATCCAAAATCCTCAAACATAACCCAAAGTAACTGATAACGGTACTTCTAAACCACAAGAAAGGTCAGGAACAAAGATTACAACCAGCAGAGTTTATTCATAGCAAGAGACAGAAAAAACCCAGACCTGAGCTCTGTCTTCAAATCTGAAAAAAGATGAATATTACGTTTCTAGAAAATAATACACCACCCAGACTTACCTGAGGTCAACCTTTAAAAAAACCCTAGAAGAAAATCACAAAACAATTCAAATTAGCCTATTGAAAACCCAAGTATTTTATTTATTAAAAGAATCACTCTCCTCCCTTCTTTCACTCACTTCAGTAAGTGAGGGAGTTAAAGGGGGTGACAGAGTCCACAGCCCGATCCGGCGGGGGAGGGTTAAACCCGAACAGGTTTCTCTCCCTGACTCTGTTTCCCTCATTTTGTTATCACAAGAAATTAGGAATATATCAAATTTAAGATTTTAATAATTTTAAATTAATTAATTATACATAAATTGTTTTAAATTAATGAATTATCTATCTATATATTGGTTTAATGATTAATTAAGAACTATATTACTTTGTCAGACAAATAAAACCCACAATTATTCAATTTTAAACAGGTTAAATAGATTACATAGACTCCACTTTAGAAAGACCACCTGCAGCAATGCATTCTGGGAAAAGGACAACTTCCTGAAAAAAGTCCCGTTTTTCTCTAAATATCTCTGCAGATTAGCCACACAAAATTAAAATTATAGGATAATTACCATCCCCAGAGGAAGAACTCTTAACAAAGACCATGTTAGAGTATAAAATTTAAAACGTGATAACACCATGACTAAGAGTGACTACACACAGAGTATAGTGGACACACATGCAAGCAGCACCCTAAGGCAAATCATGGAGGAATCCAAGATCAGTCTGCTGTTATAATAAGATTAAAGCATGTCCTGGTGTCTAGCGGTGTATGAAACCCAGAACAGCACTTATAATTTAAAACTTAATTAGCTTTTAGCTTCATAGCTTCACAGCATTCAGCTCCTACTTCAAAACCAACAGAAGGATGATACACGATGCTTCAACCCCCACTGACCCCTGACCAGTGTGTGAGTATAACCCAGATGTCCTATCAAGGTCGACCCACTGGAGAGGCTTAAACCTTAAAGGATGTCCACTCCAGAGTCTCTTCTAGGACTGGAACTCAGAGCCAGAGCCCTCAACCTCATTCAGAATTTTAACCACGATCTTAACCATAACCAATATCTTAACTCTAAACCTAACCAGATAAACTCTTGCCTAACCCTAAGGTGTTAACTCGATGCCTGAACCTAACCGGCTAAACCTAGCCTTAACTCTAACCCTAAAACAAAACCGTGAATCCTTTTCTAAAATAACCTTAGAATTAGATTACAATTAACTTAGTTGAACACACACTGGGGTTTGATCAACCTCGGCTGGGCCTCCCTCAGGTGAGGGTGTCTAGTCGTAATGGCCGAAACATCCAGTGATCCTGAGGTCAACTACTGATGATGTGTTCAATCAAACTAGGAAATCAAAATAGTGCCTGTAGAAAAAAATAGTCCAACCAACTCCGTTTAAATTAAACAAATTTCAAACTCACATTAAAAACCAATTTGGCTAAAGGGAATATGTGAGAATGGAGAGTATCGATGACGTGCGTGGGCCAGTGCATTGCCTTTGACTCCCTAGTCCAAACTGCCCAGTCGTCGGACGAAGCAGGGGGAGTCATCGAGATAACTCTTATAAACCTAACCCCAGCCCGAGCCATCGGATGAGCTAACTCTCTTTGAAAACCGATTTGCATATTCCCACCAAAACAATTCTCCTCTCCTCCATTTCCAATAGGAAATAGGAAAACTATTTTTTTTCCTCTCTCTTAGGCTCCTCACACCTGCAACCCGGAACCAAGGCAAGGATGTGAACTGATGGGTAACACAAAGGACTAAATAACTAGTCTAAGGATCCAAAATCCTCAAACATAACCCAAAGTAACTGATAACGGTACTTCTAAACCACAAGAAAGGTCAGGAACAAAGATTACAACCAGCAGAGTTTATTCATAGCAAGAGACAGAAAAAACCCAGACCTGAGCTCTGTCTTCAAATCTGAAAAAAGATGAATATTACGTTTCTAGAAAATAATACACCACCCAGACTTACCTGAGGTCAACCTTTAAAAAAACCCTAGAAGAAAATCACAAAACAATTCAAATTAGCCTATTGAAAACCCAAGTATTTTATTTATTAAAAGAATCACTCTCCTCCCTTCTTTCACTCACTTCAGTAAGTGAGGGAGTTAAAGGGGGTGACAGAGTCCACAGCCCGATCCGGCGGGGGAGGGTTAAACCCGAACAGGTTTCTCTCCCTGACTCTGTTTCCCTCATTTTGTTATCACAAGAAATTAGGAATATATCAAATTTAAGATTTTAATAATTTTAAATTAATTAATTATACATAAATTGTTTTAAATTAATGAATTATCTATCTATATATTGGTTTAATGATTAATTAAGAACTATATTACTTTGTCAGACAAATAAAACCCACAATTATTCAATTTTAAACAGGTTAAATAGATTACATAGACTCCACTTTAGAAAGACCACCTGCAGCAATGCATTCTGGGAAAAGGACAACTTCCTGAAAAAAGTCCCGTTTTTCTCTAAATATCTCTGCAGATTAGCCACACAAAATTAAAATTATAGGATAATTACCATCCCCAGAGGAAGAACTCTTAACAAAGACCATGTTAGAGTATAAAATTTAAAACGTGATAACACCATGACTAAGAGTGACTACACACAGAGTATAGTGGACACACATGCAAGCAGCACCCTAAGGCAAATCATGGAGGAATCCAAGATCAGTCTGCTGTTATAATAAGATTAAAGCATGTCCTGGTGTCTAGCGGTGTATGAAACCCAGAACAGCACTTATAATTTAAAACTTAATTAGCTTTTAGCTTCATAGCTTCACAGCATTCAGCTCCTACTTCAAAACCAACAGAAGGATGATACACGATGCTTCAACCCCCACTGACCCCTGACCAGTGTGTGAGTATAACCCAGATGTCCTATCAAGGTCGACCCACTGGAGAGGCTTAAACCTTAAAGGATGTCCACTCCAGAGTCTCTTCTAGGACTGGAACTCAGAGCCAGAGCCCTCAACCTCATTCAGAATTTTAACCACGATCTTAACCATAACCAATATCTTAACTCTAAACCTAACCAGATAAACTCTTGCCTAACCCTAAGGTGTTAACTCGATGCCTGAACCTAACCGGCTAAACCTAGCCTTAACTCTAACCCTAAAACAAAACCGTGAATCCTTTTCTAAAATAACCTTAGAATTAGATTACAATTAACTTAGTTGAACACACACTGGGGTTTGATCAACCTCGGCTGGGCCTCCCTCAGGTGAGGGTGTCTAGTCGTAATGGCCGAAACATCCAGTGATCCTGAGGTCAACTACTGATGATGTGTTCAATCAAACTAGGAAATCAAAATAGTGCCTGTAGAAAAAAATAGTCCAACCAACTCCGTTTAAATTAAACAAATTTCAAACTCACATTAAAAACCAATTTGGCTAAAGGGAATATGTGAGAATGGAGAGTATCGATGACGTGCGTGGGCCAGTGCATTGCCTTTGACTCCCTAGTCCAAACTGCCCAGTCGTCGGACGAAGCAGGGGGAGTCATCGAGATAACTCTTATAAACCTAACCCCAGCCCGAGCCATCGGATGAGCTAACTCTCTTTGAAAACCGATTTGCATATTCCCACCAAAACAATTCTCCTCTCCTCCATTTCCAATAGGAAATAGGAAAACTATTTTTTTTCCTCTCTCTTAGGCTCCTCACACCTGCAACCCGGAACCAAGGCAAGGATGTGAACTGATGGGTAACACAAAGGACTAAATAACTAGTCTAAGGATCCAAAATCCTCAAACATAACCCAAAGTAACTGATAACGGTACTTCTAAACCACAAGAAAGGTCAGGAACAAAGATTACAACCAGCAGAGTTTATTCATAGCAAGAGACAGAAAAAACCCAGACCTGAGCTCTGTCTTCAAATCTGAAAAAAGATGAATATTACGTTTCTAGAAAATAATACACCACCCAGACTTACCTGAGGTCAACCTTTAAAAAAACCCTAGAAGAAAATCACAAAACAATTCAAATTAGCCTATTGAAAACCCAAGTATTTTATTTATTAAAAGAATCACTCTCCTCCCTTCTTTCACTCACTTCAGTAAGTGAGGGAGTTAAAGGGGGTGACAGAGTCCACAGCCCGATCCGGCGGGGGAGGGTTAAACCCGAACAGGTTTCTCTCCCTGACTCTGTTTCCCTCATTTTGTTATCACAAGAAATTAGGAATATATCAAATTTAAGATTTTAATAATTTTAAATTAATTAATTATACATAAATTGTTTTAAATTAATGAATTATCTATCTATATATTGGTTTAATGATTAATTAAGAACTATATTACTTTGTCAGACAAATAAAACCCACAATTATTCAATTTTAAACAGGTTAAATAGATTACATAGACTCCACTTTAGAAAGACCACCTGCAGCAATGCATTCTGGGAAAAGGACAACTTCCTGAAAAAAGTCCCGTTTTTCTCTAAATATCTCTGCAGATTAGCCACACAAAATTAAAATTATAGGATAATTACCATCCCCAGAGGAAGAACTCTTAACAAAGACCATGTTAGAGTATAAAATTTAAAACGTGATAACACCATGACTAAGAGTGACTACACACAGAGTATAGTGGACACACATGCAAGCAGCACCCTAAGGCAAATCATGGAGGAATCCAAGATCAGTCTGCTGTTATAATAAGATTAAAGCATGTCCTGGTGTCTAGCGGTGTATGAAACCCAGAACAGCACTTATAATTTAAAACTTAATTAGCTTTTAGCTTCATAGCTTCACAGCATTCAGCTCCTACTTCAAAACCAACAGAAGGATGATACACGATGCTTCAACCCCCACTGACCCCTGACCAGTGTGTGAGTATAACCCAGATGTCCTATCAAGGTCGACCCACTGGAGAGGCTTAAACCTTAAAGGATGTCCACTCCAGAGTCTCTTCTAGGACTGGAACTCAGAGCCAGAGCCCTCAACCTCATTCAGAATTTTAACCACGATCTTAACCATAACCAATATCTTAACTCTAAACCTAACCAGATAAACTCTTGCCTAACCCTAAGGTGTTAACTCGATGCCTGAACCTAACCGGCTAAACCTAGCCTTAACTCTAACCCTAAAACAAAACCGTGAATCCTTTTCTAAAATAACCTTAGAATTAGATTACAATTAACTTAGTTGAACACACACTGGGGTTTGATCAACCTCGGCTGGGCCTCCCTCAGGTGAGGGTGTCTAGTCGTAATGGCCGAAACATCCAGTGATCCTGAGGTCAACTACTGATGATGTGTTCAATCAAACTAGGAAATCAAAATAGTGCCTGTAGAAAAAAATAGTCCAACCAACTCCGTTTAAATTAAACAAATTTCAAACTCACATTAAAAACCAATTTGGCTAAAGGGAATATGTGAGAATGGAGAGTATCGATGACGTGCGTGGGCCAGTGCATTGCCTTTGACTCCCTAGTCCAAACTGCCCAGTCGTCGGACGAAGCAGGGGGAGTCATCGAGATAACTCTTATAAACCTAACCCCAGCCCGAGCCATCGGATGAGCTAACTCTCTTTGAAAACCGATTTGCATATTCCCACCAAAACAATTCTCCTCTCCTCCATTTCCAATAGGAAATAGGAAAACTATTTTTTTTCCTCTCTCTTAGGCTCCTCACACCTGCAACCCGGAACCAAGGCAAGGATGTGAACTGATGGGTAACACAAAGGACTAAATAACTAGTCTAAGGATCCAAAATCCTCAAACATAACCCAAAGTAACTGATAACGGTACTTCTAAACCACAAGAAAGGTCAGGAACAAAGATTACAACCAGCAGAGTTTATTCATAGCAAGAGACAGAAAAAACCCAGACCTGAGCTCTGTCTTCAAATCTGAAAAAAGATGAATATTACGTTTCTAGAAAATAATACACCACCCAGACTTACCTGAGGTCAACCTTTAAAAAAACCCTAGAAGAAAATCACAAAACAATTCAAATTAGCCTATTGAAAACCCAAGTATTTTATTTATTAAAAGAATCACTCTCCTCCCTTCTTTCACTCACTTCAGTAAGTGAGGGAGTTAAAGGGGGTGACAGAGTCCACAGCCCGATCCGGCGGGGGAGGGTTAAACCCGAACAGGTTTCTCTCCCTGACTCTGTTTCCCTCATTTTGTTATCACAAGAAATTAGGAATATATCAAATTTAAGATTTTAATAATTTTAAATTAATTAATTATACATAAATTGTTTTAAATTAATGAATTATCTATCTATATATTGGTTTAATGATTAATTAAGAACTATATTACTTTGTCAGACAAATAAAACCCACAATTATTCAATTTTAAACAGGTTAAATAGATTACATAGACTCCACTTTAGAAAGACCACCTGCAGCAATGCATTCTGGGAAAAGGACAACTTCCTGAAAAAAGTCCCGTTTTTCTCTAAATATCTCTGCAGATTAGCCACACAAAATTAAAATTATAGGATAATTACCATCCCCAGAGGAAGAACTCTTAACAAAGACCATGTTAGAGTATAAAATTTAAAACGTGATAACACCATGACTAAGAGTGACTACACACAGAGTATAGTGGACACACATGCAAGCAGCACCCTAAGGCAAATCATGGAGGAATCCAAGATCAGTCTGCTGTTATAATAAGATTAAAGCATGTCCTGGTGTCTAGCGGTGTATGAAACCCAGAACAGCACTTATAATTTAAAACTTAATTAGCTTTTAGCTTCATAGCTTCACAGCATTCAGCTCCTACTTCAAAACCAACAGAAGGATGATACACGATGCTTCAACCCCCACTGACCCCTGACCAGTGTGTGAGTATAACCCAGATGTCCTATCAAGGTCGACCCACTGGAGAGGCTTAAACCTTAAAGGATGTCCACTCCAGAGTCTCTTCTAGGACTGGAACTCAGAGCCAGAGCCCTCAACCTCATTCAGAATTTTAACCACGATCTTAACCATAACCAATATCTTAACTCTAAACCTAACCAGATAAACTCTTGCCTAACCCTAAGGTGTTAACTCGATGCCTGAACCTAACCGGCTAAACCTAGCCTTAACTCTAACCCTAAAACAAAACCGTGAATCCTTTTCTAAAATAACCTTAGAATTAGATTACAATTAACTTAGTTGAACACACACTGGGGTTTGATCAACCTCGGCTGGGCCTCCCTCAGGTGAGGGTGTCTAGTCGTAATGGCCGAAACATCCAGTGATCCTGAGGTCAACTACTGATGATGTGTTCAATCAAACTAGGAAATCAAAATAGTGCCTGTAGAAAAAAATAGTCCAACCAACTCCGTTTAAATTAAACAAATTTCAAACTCACATTAAAAACCAATTTGGCTAAAGGGAATATGTGAGAATGGAGAGTATCGATGACGTGCGTGGGCCAGTGCATTGCCTTTGACTCCCTAGTCCAAACTGCCCAGTCGTCGGACGAAGCAGGGGGAGTCATCGAGATAACTCTTATAAACCTAACCCCAGCCCGAGCCATCGGATGAGCTAACTCTCTTTGAAAACCGATTTGCATATTCCCACCAAAACAATTCTCCTCTCCTCCATTTCCAATAGGAAATAGGAAAACTATTTTTTTTCTCCTCTCTCTTAGGCTCCTCACACCTGCAACCCGGAACCAAGGCAAGGATGTGAACTGATGGGTAACACAAAGGACTAAATAACTAGTCTAAGGATCCAAAATCCTCAAACATAACCCAAAGTAACTGATAACGGTACTTCTAAACCACAAGAAAGGTCAGGAACAAAGATTACAACCAGCAGAGTTTATTCATAGCAAGAGACAGAAAAAACCCAGACCTGAGCTCTGTCTTCAAATCTGAAAAAAGATGAATATTACGTTTCTAGAAAATAATACACCACCCAGACTTACCTGAGGTCAACCTTTAAAAAAACCCTAGAAGAAAATCACAAAACAATTCAAATTAGCCTATTGAAAACCCAAGTATTTTATTTATTAAAAGAATCACTCTCCTCCCTTCTTTCACTCACTTCAGTAAGTGAGGGAGTTAAAGGGGGTGACAGAGTCCACAGCCCGATCCGGCGGGGGAGGGTTAAACCCGAACAGGTTTCTCTCCCTGACTCTGTTTCCCTCATTTTGTTATCACAAGAAATTAGGAATATATCAAATTTAAGATTTTAATAATTTTAAATTAATTAATTATACATAAATTGTTTTAAATTAATGAATTATCTATCTATATATTGGTTTAATGATTAATTAAGAACTATATTACTTTGTCAGACAAATAAAACCCACAATTATTCAATTTTAAACAGGTTAAATAGATTACATAGACTCCACTTTAGAAAGACCACCTGCAGCAATGCATTCTGGGAAAAGGACAACTTCCTGAAAAAAGTCCCGTTTTTCTCTAAATATCTCTGCAGATTAGCCACACAAAATTAAAATTATAGGATAATTACCATCCCCAGAGGAAGAACTCTTAACAAAGACCATGTTAGAGTATAAAATTTAAAACGTGATAACACCATGACTAAGAGTGACTACACACAGAGTATAGTGGACACACATGCAAGCAGCACCCTAAGGCAAATCATGGAGGAATCCAAGATCAGTCTGCTGTTATAATAAGATTAAAGCATGTCCTGGTGTCTAGCGGTGTATGAAACCCAGAACAGCACTTATAATTTAAAACTTAATTAGCTTTTAGCTTCATAGCTTCACAGCATTCAGCTCCTACTTCAAAACCAACAGAAGGATGATACACGATGCTTCAACCCCCACTGACCCCTGACCAGTGTGTGAGTATAACCCAGATGTCCTATCAAGGTCGACCCACTGGAGAGGCTTAAACCTTAAAGGATGTCCACTCCAGAGTCTCTTCTAGGACTGGAACTCAGAGCCAGAGCCCTCAACCTCATTCAGAATTTTAACCACGATCTTAACCATAACCAATATCTTAACTCTAAACCTAACCAGATAAACTCTTGCCTAACCCTAAGGTGTTAACTCGATGCCTGAACCTAACCGGCTAAACCTAGCCTTAACTCTAACCCTAAAACAAAACCGTGAATCCTTTTCTAAAATAACCTTAGAATTAGATTACAATTAACTTAGTTGAACACACACTGGGGTTTGATCAACCTCGGCTGGGCCTCCCTCAGGTGAGGGTGTCTAGTCGTAATGGCCGAAACATCCAGTGATCCTGAGGTCAACTACTGATGATGTGTTCAATCAAACTAGGAAATCAAAATAGTGCCTGTAGAAAAAAATAGTCCAACCAACTCCGTTTAAATTAAACAAATTTCAAACTCACATTAAAAACCAATTTGGCTAAAGGGAATATGTGAGAATGGAGAGTATCGATGACGTGCGTGGGCCAGTGCATTGCCTTTGACTCCCTAGTCCAAACTGCCCAGTCGTCGGACGAAGCAGGGGGAGTCATCGAGATAACTCTTATAAACCTAACCCCAGCCCGAGCCATCGGATGAGCTAACTCTCTTTGAAAACCGATTTGCATATTCCCACCAAAACAATTCTCCTCTCCTCCATTTCCAATAGGAAATAGGAAAACTATTTTTTTTCCTCTCTCTTAGGCTCCTCACACCTGCAACCCGGAACCAAGGCAAGGATGTGAACTGATGGGTAACACAAAGGACTAAATAACTAGTCTAAGGATCCAAAATCCTCAAACATAACCCAAAGTAACTGATAACGGTACTTCTAAACCACAAGAAAGGTCAGGAACAAAGATTACAACCAGCAGAGTTTATTCATAGCAAGAGACAGAAAAAACCCAGACCTGAGCTCTGTCTTCAAATCTGAAAAAAGATGAATATTACGTTTCTAGAAAATAATACACCACCCAGACTTACCTGAGGTCAACCTTTAAAAAAACCCTAGAAGAAAATCACAAAACAATTCAAATTAGCCTATTGAAAACCCAAGTATTTTATTTATTAAAAGAATCACTCTCCTCCCTTCTTTCACTCACTTCAGTAAGTGAGGGAGTTAAAGGGGGTGACAGAGTCCACAGCCCGATCCGGCGGGGGAGGGTTAAACCCGAACAGGTTTCTCTCCCTGACTCTGTTTCCCTCATTTTGTTATCACAAGAAATTAGGAATATATCAAATTTAAGATTTTAATAATTTTAAATTAATTAATTATACATAAATTGTTTTAAATTAATGAATTATCTATCTATATATTGGTTTAATGATTAATTAAGAACTATATTACTTTGTCAGACAAATAAAACCCACAATTATTCAATTTTAAACAGGTTAAATAGATTACATAGACTCCACTTTAGAAAGACCACCTGCAGCAATGCATTCTGGGAAAAGGACAACTTCCTGAAAAAAGTCCCGTTTTTCTCTAAATATCTCTGCAGATTAGCCACACAAAATTAAAATTATAGGATAATTACCATCCCCAGAGGAAGAACTCTTAACAAAGACCATGTTAGAGTATAAAATTTAAAACGTGATAACACCATGACTAAGAGTGACTACACACAGAGTATAGTGGACACACATGCAAGCAGCACCCTAAGGCAAATCATGGAGGAATCCAAGATCAGTCTGCTGTTATAATAAGATTAAAGCATGTCCTGGTGTCTAGCGGTGTATGAAACCCAGAACAGCACTTATAATTTAAAACTTAATTAGCTTTTAGCTTCATAGCTTCACAGCATTCAGCTCCTACTTCAAAACCAACAGAAGGATGATACACGATGCTTCAACCCCCACTGACCCCTGACCAGTGTGTGAGTATAACCCAGATGTCCTATCAAGGTCGACCCACTGGAGAGGCTTAAACCTTAAAGGATGTCCACTCCAGAGTCTCTTCTAGGACTGGAACTCAGAGCCAGAGCCCTCAACCTCATTCAGAATTTTAACCACGATCTTAACCATAACCAATATCTTAACTCTAAACCTAACCAGATAAACTCTTGCCTAACCCTAAGGTGTTAACTCGATGCCTGAACCTAACCGGCTAAACCTAGCCTTAACTCTAACCCTAAAACAAAACCGTGAATCCTTTTCTAAAATAACCTTAGAATTAGATTACAATTAACTTAGTTGAACACACACTGGGGTTTGATCAACCTCGGCTGGGCCTCCCTCAGGTGAGGGTGTCTAGTCGTAATGGCCGAAACATCCAGTGATCCTGAGGTCAACTACTGATGATGTGTTCAATCAAACTAGGAAATCAAAATAGTGCCTGTAGAAAAAAATAGTCCAACCAACTCCGTTTAAATTAAACAAATTTCAAACTCACATTAAAAACCAATTTGGCTAAAGGGAATATGTGAGAATGGAGAGTATCGATGACGTGCGTGGGCCAGTGCATTGCCTTTGACTCCCTAGTCCAAACTGCCCAGTCGTCGGACGAAGCAGGGGGAGTCATCGAGATAACTCTTATAAACCTAACCCCAGCCCGAGCCATCGGATGAGCTAACTCTCTTTGAAAACCGATTTGCATATTCCCACCAAAACAATTCTCCTCTCCTCCATTTCCAATAGGAAATAGGAAAACTATTTTTTTTCCTCTCTCTTAGGCTCCTCACACCTGCAACCCGGAACCAAGGCAAGGATGTGAACTGATGGGTAACACAAAGGACTAAATAACTAGTCTAAGGATCCAAAATCCTCAAACATAACCCAAAGTAACTGATAACGGTACTTCTAAACCACAAGAAAGGTCAGGAACAAAGATTACAACCAGCAGAGTTTATTCATAGCAAGAGACAGAAAAAACCCAGACCTGAGCTCTGTCTTCAAATCTGAAAAAAGATGAATATTACGTTTCTAGAAAATAATACACCACCCAGACTTACCTGAGGTCAACCTTTAAAAAAACCCTAGAAGAAAATCACAAAACAATTCAAATTAGCCTATTGAAAACCCAAGTATTTTATTTATTAAAAGAATCACTCTCCTCCCTTCTTTCACTCACTTCAGTAAGTGAGGGAGTTAAAGGGGGTGACAGAGTCCACAGCCCGATCCGGCGGGGGAGGGTTAAACCCGAACAGGTTTCTCTCCCTGACTCTGTTTCCCTCATTTTGTTATCACAAGAAATTAGGAATATATCAAATTTAAGATTTTAATAATTTTAAATTAATTAATTATACATAAATTGTTTTAAATTAATGAATTATCTATCTATATATTGGTTTAATGATTAATTAAGAACTATATTACTTTGTCAGACAAATAAAACCCACAATTATTCAATTTTAAACAGGTTAAATAGATTACATAGACTCCACTTTAGAAAGACCACCTGCAGCAATGCATTCTGGGAAAAGGACAACTTCCTGAAAAAAGTCCCGTTTTTCTCTAAATATCTCTGCAGATTAGCCACACAAAATTAAAATTATAGGATAATTACCATCCCCAGAGGAAGAACTCTTAACAAAGACCATGTTAGAGTATAAAATTTAAAACGTGATAACACCATGACTAAGAGTGACTACACACAGAGTATAGTGGACACACATGCAAGCAGCACCCTAAGGCAAATCATGGAGGAATCCAAGATCAGTCTGCTGTTATAATAAGATTAAAGCATGTCCTGGTGTCTAGCGGTGTATGAAACCCAGAACAGCACTTATAATTTAAAACTTAATTAGCTTTTAGCTTCATAGCTTCACAGCATTCAGCTCCTACTTCAAAACCAACAGAAGGATGATACACGATGCTTCAACCCCCACTGACCCCTGACCAGTGTGTGAGTATAACCCAGATGTCCTATCAAGGTCGACCCACTGGAGAGGCTTAAACCTTAAAGGATGTCCACTCCAGAGTCTCTTCTAGGACTGGAACTCAGAGCCAGAGCCCTCAACCTCATTCAGAATTTTAACCACGATCTTAACCATAACCAATATCTTAACTCTAAACCTAACCAGATAAACTCTTGCCTAACCCTAAGGTGTTAACTCGATGCCTGAACCTAACCGGCTAAACCTAGCCTTAACTCTAACCCTAAAACAAAACCGTGAATCCTTTTCTAAAATAACCTTAGAATTAGATTACAATTAACTTAGTTGAACACACACTGGGGTTTGATCAACCTCGGCTGGGCCTCCCTCAGGTGAGGGTGTCTAGTCGTAATGGCCGAAACATCCAGTGATCCTGAGGTCAACTACTGATGATGTGTTCAATCAAACTAGGAAATCAAAATAGTGCCTGTAGAAAAAAATAGTCCAACCAACTCCGTTTAAATTAAACAAATTTCAAACTCACATTAAAAACCAATTTGGCTAAAGGGAATATGTGAGAATGGAGAGTATCGATGACGTGCGTGGGCCAGTGCATTGCCTTTGACTCCCTAGTCCAAACTGCCCAGTCGTCGGACGAAGCAGGGGGAGTCATCGAGATAACTCTTATAAACCTAACCCCAGCCCGAGCCATCGGATGAGCTAACTCTCTTTGAAAACCGATTTGCATATTCCCACCAAAACAATTCTCCTCTCCTCCATTTCCAATAGGAAATAGGAAAACTATTTTTTTTCCTCTCTCTTAGGCTCCTCACACCTGCAACCCGGAACCAAGGCAAGGATGTGAACTGATGGGTAACACAAAGGACTAAATAACTAGTCTAAGGATCCAAAATCCTCAAACATAACCCAAAGTAACTGATAACGGTACTTCTAAACCACAAGAAAGGTCAGGAACAAAGATTACAACCAGCAGAGTTTATTCATAGCAAGAGACAGAAAAAACCCAGACCTGAGCTCTGTCTTCAAATCTGAAAAAAGATGAATATTACGTTTCTAGAAAATAATACACCACCCAGACTTACCTGAGGTCAACCTTTAAAAAAACCCTAGAAGAAAATCACAAAACAATTCAAATTAGCCTATTGAAAACCCAAGTATTTTATTTATTAAAAGAATCACTCTCCTCCCTTCTTTCACTCACTTCAGTAAGTGAGGGAGTTAAAGGGGGTGACAGAGTCCACAGCCCGATCCGGCGGGGGAGGGTTAAACCCGAACAGGTTTCTCTCCCTGACTCTGTTTCCCTCATTTTGTTATCACAAGAAATTAGGAATATATCAAATTTAAGATTTTAATAATTTTAAATTAATTAATTATACATAAATTGTTTTAAATTAATGAATTATCTATCTATATATTGGTTTAATGATTAATTAAGAACTATATTACTTTGTCAGACAAATAAAACCCACAATTATTCAATTTTAAACAGGTTAAATAGATTACATAGACTCCACTTTAGAAAGACCACCTGCAGCAATGCATTCTGGGAAAAGGACAACTTCCTGAAAAAAGTCCCGTTTTTCTCTAAATATCTCTGCAGATTAGCCACACAAAATTAAAATTATAGGATAATTACCATCCCCAGAGGAAGAACTCTTAACAAAGACCATGTTAGAGTATAAAATTTAAAACGTGATAACACCATGACTAAGAGTGACTACACACAGAGTATAGTGGACACACATGCAAGCAGCACCCTAAGGCAAATCATGGAGGAATCCAAGATCAGTCTGCTGTTATAATAAGATTAAAGCATGTCCTGGTGTCTAGCGGTGTATGAAACCCAGAACAGCACTTATAATTTAAAACTTAATTAGCTTTTAGCTTCATAGCTTCACAGCATTCAGCTCCTACTTCAAAACCAACAGAAGGATGATACACGATGCTTCAACCCCCACTGACCCCTGACCAGTGTGTGAGTATAACCCAGATGTCCTATCAAGGTCGACCCACTGGAGAGGCTTAAACCTTAAAGGATGTCCACTCCAGAGTCTCTTCTAGGACTGGAACTCAGAGCCAGAGCCCTCAACCTCATTCAGAATTTTAACCACGATCTTAACCATAACCAATATCTTAACTCTAAACCTAACCAGATAAACTCTTGCCTAACCCTAAGGTGTTAACTCGATGCCTGAACCTAACCGGCTAAACCTAGCCTTAACTCTAACCCTAAAACAAAACCGTGAATCCTTTTCTAAAATAACCTTAGAATTAGATTACAATTAACTTAGTTGAACACACACTGGGGTTTGATCAACCTCGGCTGGGCCTCCCTCAGGTGAGGGTGTCTAGTCGTAATGGCCGAAACATCCAGTGATCCTGAGGTCAACTACTGATGATGTGTTCAATCAAACTAGGAAATCAAAATAGTGCCTGTAGAAAAAAATAGTCCAACCAACTCCGTTTAAATTAAACAAATTTCAAACTCACATTAAAAACCAATTTGGCTAAAGGGAATATGTGAGAATGGAGAGTATCGATGACGTGCGTGGGCCAGTGCATTGCCTTTGACTCCCTAGTCCAAACTGCCCAGTCGTCGGACGAAGCAGGGGGAGTCATCGAGATAACTCTTATAAACCTAACCCCAGCCCGAGCCATCGGATGAGCTAACTCTCTTTGAAAACCGATTTGCATATTCCCACCAAAACAATTCTCCTCTCCTCCATTTCCAATAGGAAATAGGAAAACTATTTTTTTTCCTCTCTCTTAGGCTCCTCACACCTGCAACCCGGAACCAAGGCAAGGATGTGAACTGATGGGTAACACAAAGGACTAAATAACTAGTCTAAGGATCCAAAATCCTCAAACATAACCCAAAGTAACTGATAACGGTACTTCTAAACCACAAGAAAGGTCAGGAACAAAGATTACAACCAGCAGAGTTTATTCATAGCAAGAGACAGAAAAAACCCAGACCTGAGCTCTGTCTTCAAATCTGAAAAAAGATGAATATTACGTTTCTAGAAAATAATACACCACCCAGACTTACCTGAGGTCAACCTTTAAAAAAACCCTAGAAGAAAATCACAAAACAATTCAAATTAGCCTATTGAAAACCCAAGTATTTTATTTATTAAAAGAATCACTCTCCTCCCTTCTTTCACTCACTTCAGTAAGTGAGGGAGTTAAAGGGGGTGACAGAGTCCACAGCCCGATCCGGCGGGGGAGGGTTAAACCCGAACAGGTTTCTCTCCCTGACTCTGTTTCCCTCATTTTGTTATCACAAGAAATTAGGAATATATCAAATTTAAGATTTTAATAATTTTAAATTAATTAATTATACATAAATTGTTTTAAATTAATGAATTATCTATCTATATATTGGTTTAATGATTAATTAAGAACTATATTACTTTGTCAGACAAATAAAACCCACAATTATTCAATTTTAAACAGGTTAAATAGATTACATAGACTCCACTTTAGAAAGACCACCTGCAGCAATGCATTCTGGGAAAAGGACAACTTCCTGAAAAAAGTCCCGTTTTTCTCTAAATATCTCTGCAGATTAGCCACACAAAATTAAAATTATAGGATAATTACCATCCCCAGAGGAAGAACTCTTAACAAAGACCATGTTAGAGTATAAAATTTAAAACGTGATAACACCATGACTAAGAGTGACTACACACAGAGTATAGTGGACACACATGCAAGCAGCACCCTAAGGCAAATCATGGAGGAATCCAAGATCAGTCTGCTGTTATAATAAGATTAAAGCATGTCCTGGTGTCTAGCGGTGTATGAAACCCAGAACAGCACTTATAATTTAAAACTTAATTAGCTTTTAGCTTCATAGCTTCACAGCATTCAGCTCCTACTTCAAAACCAACAGAAGGATGATACACGATGCTTCAACCCCCACTGACCCCTGACCAGTGTGTGAGTATAACCCAGATGTCCTATCAAGGTCGACCCACTGGAGAGGCTTAAACCTTAAAGGATGTCCACTCCAGAGTCTCTTCTAGGACTGGAACTCAGAGCCAGAGCCCTCAACCTCATTCAGAATTTTAACCACGATCTTAACCATAACCAATATCTTAACTCTAAACCTAACCAGATAAACTCTTGCCTAACCCTAAGGTGTTAACTCGATGCCTGAACCTAACCGGCTAAACCTAGCCTTAACTCTAACCCTAAAACAAAACCGTGAATCCTTTTCTAAAATAACCTTAGAATTAGATTACAATTAACTTAGTTGAACACACACTGGGGTTTGATCAACCTCGGCTGGGCCTCCCTCAGGTGAGGGTGTCTAGTCGTAATGGCCGAAACATCCAGTGATCCTGAGGTCAACTACTGATGATGTGTTCAATCAAACTAGGAAATCAAAATAGTGCCTGTAGAAAAAAATAGTCCAACCAACTCCGTTTAAATTAAACAAATTTCAAACTCACATTAAAAACCAATTTGGCTAAAGGGAATATGTGAGAATGGAGAGTATCGATGACGTGCGTGGGCCAGTGCATTGCCTTTGACTCCCTAGTCCAAACTGCCCAGTCGTCGGACGAAGCAGGGGGAGTCATCGAGATAACTCTTATAAACCTAACCCCAGCCCGAGCCATCGGATGAGCTAACTCTCTTTGAAAACCGATTTGCATATTCCCACCAAAACAATTCTCCTCTCCTCCATTTCCAATAGGAAATAGGAAAACTATTTTTTTTCCTCTCTCTTAGGCTCCTCACACCTGCAACCCGGAACCAAGGCAAGGATGTGAACTGATGGGTAACACAAAGGACTAAATAACTAGTCTAAGGATCCAAAATCCTCAAACATAACCCAAAGTAACTGATAACGGTACTTCTAAACCACAAGAAAGGTCAGGAACAAAGATTACAACCAGCAGAGTTTATTCATAGCAAGAGACAGAAAAAACCCAGACCTGAGCTCTGTCTTCAAATCTGAAAAAAGATGAATATTACGTTTCTAGAAAATAATACACCACCCAGACTTACCTGAGGTCAACCTTTAAAAAAACCCTAGAAGAAAATCACAAAACAATTCAAATTAGCCTATTGAAAACCCAAGTATTTTATTTATTAAAAGAATCACTCTCCTCCCTTCTTTCACTCACTTCAGTAAGTGAGGGAGTTAAAGGGGGTGACAGAGTCCACAGCCCGATCCGGCGGGGGAGGGTTAAACCCGAACAGGTTTCTCTCCCTGACTCTGTTTCCCTCATTTTGTTATCACAAGAAATTAGGAATATATCAAATTTAAGATTTTAATAATTTTAAATTAATTAATTATACATAAATTGTTTTAAATTAATGAATTATCTATCTATATATTGGTTTAATGATTAATTAAGAACTATATTACTTTGTCAGACAAATAAAACCCACAATTATTCAATTTTAAACAGGTTAAATAGATTACATAGACTCCACTTTAGAAAGACCACCTGCAGCAATGCATTCTGGGAAAAGGACAACTTCCTGAAAAAAGTCCCGTTTTTCTCTAAATATCTCTGCAGATTAGCCACACAAAATTAAAATTATAGGATAATTACCATCCCCAGAGGAAGAACTCTTAACAAAGACCATGTTAGAGTATAAAATTTAAAACGTGATAACACCATGACTAAGAGTGACTACACACAGAGTATAGTGGACACACATGCAAGCAGCACCCTAAGGCAAATCATGGAGGAATCCAAGATCAGTCTGCTGTTATAATAAGATTAAAGCATGTCCTGGTGTCTAGCGGTGTATGAAACCCAGAACAGCACTTATAATTTAAAACTTAATTAGCTTTTAGCTTCATAGCTTCACAGCATTCAGCTCCTACTTCAAAACCAACAGAAGGATGATACACGATGCTTCAACCCCCACTGACCCCTGACCAGTGTGTGAGTATAACCCAGATGTCCTATCAAGGTCGACCCACTGGAGAGGCTTAAACCTTAAAGGATGTCCACTCCAGAGTCTCTTCTAGGACTGGAACTCAGAGCCAGAGCCCTCAACCTCATTCAGAATTTTAACCACGATCTTAACCATAACCAATATCTTAACTCTAAACCTAACCAGATAAACTCTTGCCTAACCCTAAGGTGTTAACTCGATGCCTGAACCTAACCGGCTAAACCTAGCCTTAACTCTAACCCTAAAACAAAACCGTGAATCCTTTTCTAAAATAACCTTAGAATTAGATTACAATTAACTTAGTTGAACACACACTGGGGTTTGATCAACCTCGGCTGGGCCTCCCTCAGGTGAGGGTGTCTAGTCGTAATGGCCGAAACATCCAGTGATCCTGAGGTCAACTACTGATGATGTGTTCAATCAAACTAGGAAATCAAAATAGTGCCTGTAGAAAAAAATAGTCCAACCAACTCCGTTTAAATTAAACAAATTTCAAACTCACATTAAAAACCAATTTGGCTAAAGGGAATATGTGAGAATGGAGAGTATCGATGACGTGCGTGGGCCAGTGCATTGCCTTTGACTCCCTAGTCCAAACTGCCCAGTCGTCGGACGAAGCAGGGGGAGTCATCGAGATAACTCTTATAAACCTAACCCCAGCCCGAGCCATCGGATGAGCTAACTCTCTTTGAAAACCGATTTGCATATTCCCACCAAAACAATTCTCCTCTCCTCCATTTCCAATAGGAAATAGGAAAACTATTTTTTTTCCTCTCTCTTAGGCTCCTCACACCTGCAACCCGGAACCAAGGCAAGGATGTGAACTGATGGGTAACACAAAGGACTAAATAACTAGTCTAAGGATCCAAAATCCTCAAACATAACCCAAAGTAACTGATAACGGTACTTCTAAACCACAAGAAAGGTCAGGAACAAAGATTACAACCAGCAGAGTTTATTCATAGCAAGAGACAGAAAAAACCCAGACCTGAGCTCTGTCTTCAAATCTGAAAAAAGATGAATATTACGTTTCTAGAAAATAATACACCACCCAGACTTACCTGAGGTCAACCTTTAAAAAAACCCTAGAAGAAAATCACAAAACAATTCAAATTAGCCTATTGAAAACCCAAGTATTTTATTTATTAAAAGAATCACTCTCCTCCCTTCTTTCACTCACTTCAGTAAGTGAGGGAGTTAAAGGGGGTGACAGAGTCCACAGCCCGATCCGGCGGGGGAGGGTTAAACCCGAACAGGTTTCTCTCCCTGACTCTGTTTCCCTCATTTTGTTATCACAAGAAATTAGGAATATATCAAATTTAAGATTTTAATAATTTTAAATTAATTAATTATACATAAATTGTTTTAAATTAATGAATTATCTATCTATATATTGGTTTAATGATTAATTAAGAACTATATTACTTTGTCAGACAAATAAAACCCACAATTATTCAATTTTAAACAGGTTAAATAGATTACATAGACTCCACTTTAGAAAGACCACCTGCAGCAATGCATTCTGGGAAAAGGACAACTTCCTGAAAAAAGTCCCGTTTTTCTCTAAATATCTCTGCAGATTAGCCACACAAAATTAAAATTATAGGATAATTACCATCCCCAGAGGAAGAACTCTTAACAAAGACCATGTTAGAGTATAAAATTTAAAACGTGATAACACCATGACTAAGAGTGACTACACACAGAGTATAGTGGACACACATGCAAGCAGCACCCTAAGGCAAATCATGGAGGAATCCAAGATCAGTCTGCTGTTATAATAAGATTAAAGCATGTCCTGGTGTCTAGCGGTGTATGAAACCCAGAACAGCACTTATAATTTAAAACTTAATTAGCTTTTAGCTTCATAGCTTCACAGCATTCAGCTCCTACTTCAAAACCAACAGAAGGATGATACACGATGCTTCAACCCCCACTGACCCCTGACCAGTGTGTGAGTATAACCCAGATGTCCTATCAAGGTCGACCCACTGGAGAGGCTTAAACCTTAAAGGATGTCCACTCCAGAGTCTCTTCTAGGACTGGAACTCAGAGCCAGAGCCCTCAACCTCATTCAGAATTTTAACCACGATCTTAACCATAACCAATATCTTAACTCTAAACCTAACCAGATAAACTCTTGCCTAACCCTAAGGTGTTAACTCGATGCCTGAACCTAACCGGCTAAACCTAGCCTTAACTCTAACCCTAAAACAAAACCGTGAATCCTTTTCTAAAATAACCTTAGAATTAGATTACAATTAACTTAGTTGAACACACACTGGGGTTTGATCAACCTCGGCTGGGCCTCCCTCAGGTGAGGGTGTCTAGTCGTAATGGCCGAAACATCCAGTGATCCTGAGGTCAACTACTGATGATGTGTTCAATCAAACTAGGAAATCAAAATAGTGCCTGTAGAAAAAAATAGTCCAACCAACTCCGTTTAAATTAAACAAATTTCAAACTCACATTAAAAACCAATTTGGCTAAAGGGAATATGTGAGAATGGAGAGTATCGATGACGTGCGTGGGCCAGTGCATTGCCTTTGACTCCCTAGTCCAAACTGCCCAGTCGTCGGACGAAGCAGGGGGAGTCATCGAGATAACTCTTATAAACCTAACCCCAGCCCGAGCCATCGGATGAGCTAACTCTCTTTGAAAACCGATTTGCATATTCCCACCAAAACAATTCTCCTCTCCTCCATTTCCAATAGGAAATAGGAAAACTATTTTTTTTCCTCTCTCTTAGGCTCCTCACACCTGCAACCCGGAACCAAGGCAAGGATGTGAACTGATGGGTAACACAAAGGACTAAATAACTAGTCTAAGGATCCAAAATCCTCAAACATAACCCAAAGTAACTGATAACGGTACTTCTAAACCACAAGAAAGGTCAGGAACAAAGATTACAACCAGCAGAGTTTATTCATAGCAAGAGACAGAAAAAACCCAGACCTGAGCTCTGTCTTCAAATCTGAAAAAAGATGAATATTACGTTTCTAGAAAATAATACACCACCCAGACTTACCTGAGGTCAACCTTTAAAAAAACCCTAGAAGAAAATCACAAAACAATTCAAATTAGCCTATTGAAAACCCAAGTATTTTATTTATTAAAAGAATCACTCTCCTCCCTTCTTTCACTCACTTCAGTAAGTGAGGGAGTTAAAGGGGGTGACAGAGTCCACAGCCCGATCCGGCGGGGGAGGGTTAAACCCGAACAGGTTTCTCTCCCTGACTCTGTTTCCCTCATTTTGTTATCACAAGAAATTAGGAATATATCAAATTTAAGATTTTAATAATTTTAAATTAATTAATTATACATAAATTGTTTTAAATTAATGAATTATCTATCTATATATTGGTTTAATGATTAATTAAGAACTATATTACTTTGTCAGACAAATAAAACCCACAATTATTCAATTTTAAACAGGTTAAATAGATTACATAGACTCCACTTTAGAAAGACCACCTGCAGCAATGCATTCTGGGAAAAGGACAACTTCCTGAAAAAAGTCCCGTTTTTCTCTAAATATCTCTGCAGATTAGCCACACAAAATTAAAATTATAGGATAATTACCATCCCCAGAGGAAGAACTCTTAACAAAGACCATGTTAGAGTATAAAATTTAAAACGTGATAACACCATGACTAAGAGTGACTACACACAGAGTATAGTGGACACACATGCAAGCAGCACCCTAAGGCAAATCATGGAGGAATCCAAGATCAGTCTGCTGTTATAATAAGATTAAAGCATGTCCTGGTGTCTAGCGGTGTATGAAACCCAGAACAGCACTTATAATTTAAAACTTAATTAGCTTTTAGCTTCATAGCTTCACAGCATTCAGCTCCTACTTCAAAACCAACAGAAGGATGATACACGATGCTTCAACCCCCACTGACCCCTGACCAGTGTGTGAGTATAACCCAGATGTCCTATCAAGGTCGACCCACTGGAGAGGCTTAAACCTTAAAGGATGTCCACTCCAGAGTCTCTTCTAGGACTGGAACTCAGAGCCAGAGCCCTCAACCTCATTCAGAATTTTAACCACGATCTTAACCATAACCAATATCTTAACTCTAAACCTAACCAGATAAACTCTTGCCTAACCCTAAGGTGTTAACTCGATGCCTGAACCTAACCGGCTAAACCTAGCCTTAACTCTAACCCTAAAACAAAACCGTGAATCCTTTTCTAAAATAACCTTAGAATTAGATTACAATTAACTTAGTTGAACACACACTGGGGTTTGATCAACCTCGGCTGGGCCTCCCTCAGGTGAGGGTGTCTAGTCGTAATGGCCGAAACATCCAGTGATCCTGAGGTCAACTACTGATGATGTGTTCAATCAAACTAGGAAATCAAAATAGTGCCTGTAGAAAAAAATAGTCCAACCAACTCCGTTTAAATTAAACAAATTTCAAACTCACATTAAAAACCAATTTGGCTAAAGGGAATATGTGAGAATGGAGAGTATCGATGACGTGCGTGGGCCAGTGCATTGCCTTTGACTCCCTAGTCCAAACTGCCCAGTCGTCGGACGAAGCAGGGGGAGTCATCGAGATAACTCTTATAAACCTAACCCCAGCCCGAGCCATCGGATGAGCTAACTCTCTTTGAAAACCGATTTGCATATTCCCACCAAAACAATTCTCCTCTCCTCCATTTCCAATAGGAAATAGGAAAACTATTTTTTTTCCTCTCTCTTAGGCTCCTCACACCTGCAACCCGGAACCAAGGCAAGGATGTGAACTGATGGGTAACACAAAGGACTAAATAACTAGTCTAAGGATCCAAAATCCTCAAACATAACCCAAAGTAACTGATAACGGTACTTCTAAACCACAAGAAAGGTCAGGAACAAAGATTACAACCAGCAGAGTTTATTCATAGCAAGAGACAGAAAAAACCCAGACCTGAGCTCTGTCTTCAAATCTGAAAAAAGATGAATATTACGTTTCTAGAAAATAATACACCACCCAGACTTACCTGAGGTCAACCTTTAAAAAAACCCTAGAAGAAAATCACAAAACAATTCAAATTAGCCTATTGAAAACCCAAGTATTTTATTTATTAAAAGAATCACTCTCCTCCCTTCTTTCACTCACTTCAGTAAGTGAGGGAGTTAAAGGGGGTGACAGAGTCCACAGCCCGATCCGGCGGGGGAGGGTTAAACCCGAACAGGTTTCTCTCCCTGACTCTGTTTCCCTCATTTTGTTATCACAAGAAATTAGGAATATATCAAATTTAAGATTTTAATAATTTTAAATTAATTAATTATACATAAATTGTTTTAAATTAATGAATTATCTATCTATATATTGGTTTAATGATTAATTAAGAACTATATTACTTTGTCAGACAAATAAAACCCACAATTATTCAATTTTAAACAGGTTAAATAGATTACATAGACTCCACTTTAGAAAGACCACCTGCAGCAATGCATTCTGGGAAAAGGACAACTTCCTGAAAAAAGTCCCGTTTTTCTCTAAATATCTCTGCAGATTAGCCACACAAAATTAAAATTATAGGATAATTACCATCCCCAGAGGAAGAACTCTTAACAAAGACCATGTTAGAGTATAAAATTTAAAACGTGATAACACCATGACTAAGAGTGACTACACACAGAGTATAGTGGACACACATGCAAGCAGCACCCTAAGGCAAATCATGGAGGAATCCAAGATCAGTCTGCTGTTATAATAAGATTAAAGCATGTCCTGGTGTCTAGCGGTGTATGAAACCCAGAACAGCACTTATAATTTAAAACTTAATTAGCTTTTAGCTTCATAGCTTCACAGCATTCAGCTCCTACTTCAAAACCAACAGAAGGATGATACACGATGCTTCAACCCCCACTGACCCCTGACCAGTGTGTGAGTATAACCCAGATGTCCTATCAAGGTCGACCCACTGGAGAGGCTTAAACCTTAAAGGATGTCCACTCCAGAGTCTCTTCTAGGACTGGAACTCAGAGCCAGAGCCCTCAACCTCATTCAGAATTTTAACCACGATCTTAACCATAACCAATATCTTAACTCTAAACCTAACCAGATAAACTCTTGCCTAACCCTAAGGTGTTAACTCGATGCCTGAACCTAACCGGCTAAACCTAGCCTTAACTCTAACCCTAAAACAAAACCGTGAATCCTTTTCTAAAATAACCTTAGAATTAGATTACAATTAACTTAGTTGAACACACACTGGGGTTTGATCAACCTCGGCTGGGCCTCCCTCAGGTGAGGGTGTCTAGTCGTAATGGCCGAAACATCCAGTGATCCTGAGGTCAACTACTGATGATGTGTTCAATCAAACTAGGAAATCAAAATAGTGCCTGTAGAAAAAAATAGTCCAACCAACTCCGTTTAAATTAAACAAATTTCAAACTCACATTAAAAACCAATTTGGCTAAAGGGAATATGTGAGAATGGAGAGTATCGATGACGTGCGTGGGCCAGTGCATTGCCTTTGACTCCCTAGTCCAAACTGCCCAGTCGTCGGACGAAGCAGGGGGAGTCATCGAGATAACTCTTATAAACCTAACCCCAGCCCGAGCCATCGGATGAGCTAACTCTCTTTGAAAACCGATTTGCATATTCCCACCAAAACAATTCTCCTCTCCTCCATTTCCAATAGGAAATAGGAAAACTATTTTTTTTTCCTCTCTCTTAGGCTCCTCACACCTGCAACCCGGAACCAAGGCAAGGATGTGAACTGATGGGTAACACAAAGGACTAAATAACTAGTCTAAGGATCCAAAATCCTCAAACATAACCCAAAGTAACTGATAACGGTACTTCTAAACCACAAGAAAGGTCAGGAACAAAGATTACAACCAGCAGAGTTTATTCATAGCAAGAGACAGAAAAAACCCAGACCTGAGCTCTGTCTTCAAATCTGAAAAAAGATGAATATTACGTTTCTAGAAAATAATACACCACCCAGACTTACCTGAGGTCAACCTTTAAAAAAACCCTAGAAGAAAATCACAAAACAATTCAAATTAGCCTATTGAAAACCCAAGTATTTTATTTATTAAAAGAATCACTCTCCTCCCTTCTTTCACTCACTTCAGTAAGTGAGGGAGTTAAAGGGGGTGACAGAGTCCACAGCCCGATCCGGCGGGGGAGGGTTAAACCCGAACAGGTTTCTCTCCCTGACTCTGTTTCCCTCATTTTGTTATCACAAGAAATTAGGAATATATCAAATTTAAGATTTTAATAATTTTAAATTAATTAATTATACATAAATTGTTTTAAATTAATGAATTATCTATCTATATATTGGTTTAATGATTAATTAAGAACTATATTACTTTGTCAGACAAATAAAACCCACAATTATTCAATTTTAAACAGGTTAAATAGATTACATAGACTCCACTTTAGAAAGACCACCTGCAGCAATGCATTCTGGGAAAAGGACAACTTCCTGAAAAAAGTCCCGTTTTTCTCTAAATATCTCTGCAGATTAGCCACACAAAATTAAAATTATAGGATAATTACCATCCCCAGAGGAAGAACTCTTAACAAAGACCATGTTAGAGTATAAAATTTAAAACGTGATAACACCATGACTAAGAGTGACTACACACAGAGTATAGTGGACACACATGCAAGCAGCACCCTAAGGCAAATCATGGAGGAATCCAAGATCAGTCTGCTGTTATAATAAGATTAAAGCATGTCCTGGTGTCTAGCGGTGTATGAAACCCAGAACAGCACTTATAATTTAAAACTTAATTAGCTTTTAGCTTCATAGCTTCACAGCATTCAGCTCCTACTTCAAAACCAACAGAAGGATGATACACGATGCTTCAACCCCCACTGACCCCTGACCAGTGTGTGAGTATAACCCAGATGTCCTATCAAGGTCGACCCACTGGAGAGGCTTAAACCTTAAAGGATGTCCACTCCAGAGTCTCTTCTAGGACTGGAACTCAGAGCCAGAGCCCTCAACCTCATTCAGAATTTTAACCACGATCTTAACCATAACCAATATCTTAACTCTAAACCTAACCAGATAAACTCTTGCCTAACCCTAAGGTGTTAACTCGATGCCTGAACCTAACCGGCTAAACCTAGCCTTAACTCTAACCCTAAAACAAAACCGTGAATCCTTTTCTAAAATAACCTTAGAATTAGATTACAATTAACTTAGTTGAACACACACTGGGGTTTGATCAACCTCGGCTGGGCCTCCCTCAGGTGAGGGTGTCTAGTCGTAATGGCCGAAACATCCAGTGATCCTGAGGTCAACTACTGATGATGTGTTCAATCAAACTAGGAAATCAAAATAGTGCCTGTAGAAAAAAATAGTCCAACCAACTCCGTTTAAATTAAACAAATTTCAAACTCACATTAAAAACCAATTTGGCTAAAGGGA
The DNA here is from genome assembly GCF_963576545.1 of Limanda limanda. Classification (NCBI taxonomy): domain Eukaryota; kingdom Metazoa; phylum Chordata; class Actinopteri; order Pleuronectiformes; family Pleuronectidae; genus Limanda; species Limanda limanda. The sequence goes on along the minus strand of NW_026870654.1, from coordinate 1,335 downwards.
ATATGTGAGAATGGAGAGTATCGATGACGTGCGTGGGCCAGTGCATTGCCTTTGACTCCCTAGTCCAAACTGCCCAGTCGTCGGACGAAGCAGGGGGAGTCATCGAGATAACTCTTATAAACCTAACCCCAGCCCGAGCCATCGGATGAGCTAACTCTCTTTGAAAACCGATTTGCATATTCCCACCAAAACAATTCTCCTCTCCTCCATTTCCAATAGGAAATAGGAAAACTATTTTTTTTCCTCTCTCTTAGGCTCCTCACACCTGCAACCCGGAACCAAGGCAAGGATGTGAACTGATGGGTAACACAAAGGACTAAATAACTAGTCTAAGGATCCAAAATCCTCAAACATAACCCAAAGTAACTGATAACGGTACTTCTAAACCACAAGAAAGGTCAGGAACAAAGATTACAACCAGCAGAGTTTATTCATAGCAAGAGACAGAAAAAACCCAGACCTGAGCTCTGTCTTCAAATCTGAAAAAAGATGAATATTACGTTTCTAGAAAATAATACACCACCCAGACTTACCTGAGGTCAACCTTTAAAAAAACCCTAGAAGAAAATCACAAAACAATTCAAATTAGCCTATTGAAAACCCAAGTATTTTATTTATTAAAAGAATCACTCTCCTCCCTTCTTTCACTCACTTCAGTAAGTGAGGGAGTTAAAGGGGGTGACAGAGTCCACAGCCCGATCCGGCGGGGGAGGGTTAAACCCGAACAGGTTTCTCTCCCTGACTCTGTTTCCCTCATTTTGTTATCACAAGAAATTAGGAATATATCAAATTTAAGATTTTAATAATTTTAAATTAATTAATTATACATAAATTGTTTTAAATTAATGAATTATCTATCTATATATTGGTTTAATGATTAATTAAGAACTATATTACTTTGTCAGACAAATAAAACCCACAATTATTCAATTTTAAACAGGTTAAATAGATTACATAGACTCCACTTTAGAAAGACCACCTGCAGCAATGCATTCTGGGAAAAGGACAACTTCCTGAAAAAAGTCCCGTTTTTCTCTAAATATCTCTGCAGATTAGCCACACAAAATTAAAATTATAGGATAATTACCATCCCCAGAGGAAGAACTCTTAACAAAGACCATGTTAGAGTATAAAATTTAAAACGTGATAACACCATGACTAAGAGTGACTACACACAGAGTATAGTGGACACACATGCAAGCAGCACCCTAAGGCAAATCATGGAGGAATCCAAGATCAGTCTGCTGTTATAATAAGATTAAAGCATGTCCTGGTGTCTAGCGGTGTATGAAACCCAGAACAGCACTTATAATTTAAAACTTAATTAGCTTTTAG